>NC_036869.1:24491953-24695962 GCF_002910315.2 Salvelinus sp. IW2-2015 | reverse complement strand
GTCGGAAAATCGCGGACGGCGTCGGGCCGAGGGCGCGGGGAGCTCTTTCGGGAAGTCATGTCGGAAATCGTTTCGGACGTTCGGTCGCCGTTTTATAAAAATAACAAATTTTTGACTTGCGCTCCGCATTCTCGAAAATTCCCACAAGGGGAAAATAAATCATATTGCAGGCGCACGAACACGGGGCAAACGGCGCGGCCTTTTCTCCTAAACGGAAAATATTTCAAAGACGAAACTCGGCGAGCGTAGGTTTGGAGTAAAGGGAAGTTGGCCCGAACAAGATGGCGTCGAGGCTTCGGCGCTTTTTGAGTTATGGCCATTTTGCTGGGATCAAAGGTCAAAAACGAAAGTAGGGTGCAATTTGACCGCTTCACGTCAAAGTACATAAGCATACGGTGTCAGGAAAAAAAAAAAATGCCGTTATATCTATCGTAATTTAAGAGAAATAGTACATTGACCATTTGGTGATGTTCACGAAGAGGAATTTTTTTTTCTAAAAAATCACAGATCCAGTTGCAGTTTGTTCACACAAACATTTTTAAAGTGGGTCTCGAAGCTCTGCGAGAATTCTGTGATTTTATGTGATTTTATGAAGTAACACACACTCATTTAACCCTCTGTTAAAAAGTCAGTTCTTAACATAAAGACTTAAGCTCAATATTATATAAGAGCCTACCCCAAGGAGGGTATGTGTTCACGTTCAGCTTCCTATGTCAACTGGAAGTACCTTAAAATGGTGCATAGGGTCAGGTTTGAAGGGTATAAAGGTCAGATCTTTTCAAAACTTCACTTGTGTGATTAGACAAGCCTCATGAACTGTAATCAGTCATTTTTCCAACAGATGTCAAAGAAAAGCTCTCTCACACAAACAGACACACACAAAAAGGAAGGATGGAGTGAAAAGTACGGTGCTTAAAGACACACAAAGCCTGCAAGGTATTACTATTATCTCCAGGCGTGCGAGTTCAACGAGATGCCCCGCTTGACCGTAGCTCGTTCGGTCTGAGCGCAGCGACCGTTAAAAGAAGATGGTCCCAAATGACCTTTGACCTCAATGTCAATTTTATTTGCTTTTGTGACAGAGAGAGAACCGTTAACGTTAGAAGCACACAATTTCACCTCAGGAATGTTCTTAAGGTCCTCCCGATCTGTGCAAGCCTAACTTGACCTTGTGGCATTAACCCTTAGCAGTTAAAAGAAGGTGTTTAAATCAAACAATCTACAATGACATGTTGCCCATAGGAATACATTGACTGCACCTCTCAATTCAACCTGATGCCTATGTGGGTTCTGAATGTCTTATGAACTGTCTTTAATGTCAGTCCATCAGGCACATGAGGTCTACCTGTGTCGATTCTAAGCTTCCTGGAGCAACCGGAAGTGGTTAAATCACCCTAAAAGTGTTTGCCATAGCCAACCTGCAGTTTGAGAGAAATAGTGTCTCAGCCCTATGTAAATCAGTCAATTTTTAACGTACAGACTTAAAACTCAGGATTCTGTAAAAGCCTACTCCAGTGATGATATGTGTTTATTTATAGCTTCCTGTGACAACCGGAAGTGCATAACTGGTGTCTAATTGGCTGTTTCGAAGGGTTAAAAATGTCAAATCTTTCCAAAACTTCATATATGTGAATAGACAACCCTCATGAACTGTAAATCAGTCCTTCATCCCACAGATTAAAAAAAAAAAAAAAAAACACACCGACACAGAAATGATGGAGGGACACACTGAGGGGCTAAGAGGCAGACAGTGCCTGTAGTAGTTACTTTTGTTCCAACTTTTAAAGAACCGTCAGACCTAGAGTTCTGAAAATTTAACCTGTTCTAGACCTCATGTCGATTGTGCACAGTGATATTATGTGGCTCTAGAAGGTTCTCGGGTCGATAAAAGCCTTGTGTATTTGCCATGTTTTTCAATTCATTTTGACCTCAACGAAACGGACGACATTTAGGAAAGTCCCAGAGTCTCAAGACTAGGTGCGTTGAAACCGGTTCGGCCCATAGAGACAGACCTGGATGAGCCTCTTTGATTGCCCATTCAAGGACCGTGGCAGGCAATGAAATAGTGGAATTTCAGCACCAATTAGGGTTTTGCTCGGGCACCGAATGACCTATCGAGCCGAAACTTGGGATTCGAGGTCGCTCACATAGGGCTAAACATAACGTGAGCACTGGACCGCAGCTAGAACATAACTACGTATTATTTGTTTTATTATGGTTTAAATAGAAGGCGCTGTGAATTTTGGGCCTGCTCTGAAATATGTTATAGTTGGCATCTAAAGGAGTTGGAAAAAGTGAGTTTGGAGTCAGATGGTATCAGTTTGGTGTCTGAAAATATCTATTTGACTGATGGACACTGACTTGCTCGTTGACTTTTGTACATTTGCAATATGTTTCAACGGGGAGGTACAATGAGGAAAGGCGACACGATAAATTTCACGAAACGAGCGATGGAGATGAACCACTATCACTGCCCGACCATCCTGAGGTCATCAGACCGTTGACTTTTGCATTTGTAAAGTATTTAAAGAATGCCCGTTAGATTTGCAATATGATTCAACACATCACATCATATTGCAATGCCCGTTATATTTGCAATATGATGTGATGTTGAATCATATTGCAAATATAACGGGCATTCTTTAAATACTTTTATAAATGCAAAAGTCAACGGTCTGATGACCTCAGGATGGCCGGGCAGTGATAGTGGTTCCTCTCCATCGCTCGTTTCGTGAATTTCATCATGTCGCTTTATCCTCATGGTACCTCCCCGTTGAAACATATTGCAAATGGACAAAAGTCAACTAGCAAGTCAACTAGCAATTGTCAACCAAAGTCAACTAGCAAGTGTCCATAAGTCAATGACATCTTTTCAGACACCAAACTGATACCATTGACTCAAACTCACTTTTTCCAACTCCTTTAGAAGCCGACTATCAAATATTTCAGGCAGGCCAAAATTCGCAGGCCTTCCATGAATGCACCAAAATAGCATTCTGAAATCACCACTAAATGACATCACCATAGTCTCCAGGCCGTGCCGAGTTCAACGAGATGCCCCGCTTGACCGTAGCTCGCTCGGTCTGAGCGCAGCGACCGTTACAAAGATGGTCCAAATGACCCTTTGACCTCAATGTCAATTTTATTTGCTTTTGGGAGACAGCGAGAGAACCGTTAGGGTTAGAAGCACAATTTCACCTCAGGAATGTTCTTTAGGTCCTCCTGATCTGTGCAAGCCTAACCTTGACCTTGTGGCATTAACCCTTCATAGTTAAAAGAAGGTGTTTAGATCAAACGCGTTTACAATGACATTTTGCCATAGGAATACATTGACTGCTCCTCTAAATTCAACCTGGAGGCCTATGTGGGTTATGAAGGTCTTAGGAACCTGTCTTTGATACCAATCCATCAGGCCACTATGAGGTCTACCTGTGTTGATTTTTAAGCTACCTGGACCAACCGGAAGTGGTTAAACCACCCTAAAGTTGTCCTGATATACATGACTTGCAATTTTGAAAATCACTGCATTCAACCTATGTGAATCAGTCAATTCTTAACGTATAGACTTAAAATTCAGGATTCTGTAACAGCATACCCCACTCAAGATATGTGTTTACCTATAGCTTCCTGTGCCAACCGGAAGTGCCTTAAAATGGTGTCATGGGTGCTGTTTCGAAGGGTTAAAAAGTCGATCTTTCCAAAACGTTAAGTGTGTGATTAGGCAACTTCATGAACTGTAAATCAGTCATTTCTCTAAACAGATGTCAAAGAAAGTCTCACACAACACACCACAGCAATGATGGAGTGAAAAAGTACGGTGCTTAAAGACACACAAAGCCGACAATGGCATGACCATTATCTCTAGGCCGTGCCGAGTTCAACGAGATGCCCGCTTGACCGTAGCTCATTCGGTCTGGCCACAGCGACAGTGACAAGAAGACAGAGCAAAATGACCTTTTGACCTCAATGTCAATTTCATTTGCTTTTGGGAGACAGAGAGAGAACCGTTAAGTTTAGAAAACACAATTTCACCTCAGGAATGTTCTTAAGGTCCTCCCGATCTGTGCAAGCCTAACCTTGACCTTGTGGCATTAACCCTTAACAGTGAAAACAGGTTTTTACATCTCACAGTTTACATTGACATCTCTTCCCATAGGAATACATTGACTGCACTCCAAATTCAACCTGAAGCCTATGTGGTTATGAAGGTCTTAGGAACCTGTCTTTGATGTCAGTCCATCAGGCCATCATAAGGTCTACCTGTGTCGATTCTAAGCTTCCTGGAACAACCGAAGTGGTTAAAATCACCCTAAAAGTGTTTTGCAATACCCACCTGCAGTTTGAGAGAAATAGTGCATTCAGCCCTATGTAAATCACTGAGTTCTTAATGTATAGACTTAAAACTCAGGATTCTGTAAAAGCCTACTCCAATGAGGATATGTGTTTACTGTCAGCTTCCTGTGCAAACCGGAAGTGCCATAATTGGTGTCAAAAGAGCTGTTTCGAAGGGTTAAAAAAGTTAAATCTTTCCAAACTTCATATTTGTGATTGGCAACCTTCCTGAACTGTAAATCAGTCATTAGTCCCACTAGATTTCAAAGACAAATTTACACACCCTAACAGAAATGATGGAGGGACACACTGAGGGGCTAAGAGGCAGACAGTGCCTGTGGTAGTTACTTTTGTTCCTACTTTTAAAGGACCGTTAGACCTTGAGTTCTGAAAATTTACAAACTTGTTCTAGACCTCAGGTCGATTGTGCACAGTGAATTATGTGGCTCTAGAAGGTTTCGGATCGATAAAAAGCCTCGTGTATTTGCCATGTTTTTCAATTCATTTTGACCTCAACGAAACTGGCGACGTTTAGAAAAGTCCCAGAGTCTCAAGACTAGGTGCATTGAAACCGGCTCGGCCCATAGAAGACACCCAACAAGCTGTTCGATTTTGTATTTCTAAAGTATTTAAAATATTTAAAGAATGCATGTTAAATTTGCAATATGATTCAACACATCATATTGCAAAAGTAACAGTGTGTGTTATTTTTTGCAATTGATTCAAACAATCAATATGGCAAACGTAACAGTGTGTGTTACTTTTGCAATATGATGTGTTGAATCATATTGCAAACATACACAGTGTGTGTTACTTTTGCAATATGATGTGTTGAATCATATTGCAAATTTAACGTGCATTCTTTAAATAAACCCTATGTGGGTTATGAATGTTTTATGAACCTGTCTTTGATAACAATCCATCAAGCCACTATGAGGTCTACCTGTGTCGATTCTAAGCTTCCTGGAGCAACCAGAAGTGATAAAATCACCCTAAAGTGTTTTGCTACCAACCACAGCAGTTTGTGATATATATTGCATTCAACCTGTGGTAAATCAGTCAGATCTTAACGTATAGACTTAAAACTCAGGATTCTCTAAGAGCATACCCGATCAGGATATGTCTTTACTTATAGCTTCCTGTGACACCCAGAAGGGCCTTAAGATGGTGTCATAGATGCTGTTTTGAAGGGTTAAAAGGTCAGAACTTTTCAAAACTTCACTTGTGTGATTAAGACAACCCTCATGAACTGTAATCAGTCATTTCTCCCAACAGATGTCAAAGAAAAGCTCTCTCACACAAACACACACCACAAAAAAGCAAGGATGGAGTGAAAAAGATACGGTGCTTAAAGACACAAAAGCCTGCAATGGCATTACTATTATCTCCAAGGCCGTGCCGAGTTCAACGAGATGCCCCGCTTAACCGTAGCTCGCTCGTCTGAGCGCAGCGACGTTACAAAGAGACGGACACAAATGACCCTTTTGAAAGCACTTTTTTAAGGGGGTGATAAGTTTTTGCCAAAATTGTCAAAATCTCAAAATTTGACTCTTGGGTCTTGACTTGCGTTACAGTAAGCCTATGAAAAAATAAGATGGAACTCACACGCCCACTATAGGAATTTTGGGGTGTTACACAGCTCATTTACAATATGGCATTTGCCACCAACTTTGGACGAAACACCGCCGGTTGTAATATGAAATCCCACACAATCCCATCGTGTGTATGGTTCGCTCTCTGCCAATAAGTTGCCATGTTATTTTGTACAATTGGGGGGGGAGTTCCCTTACATGACAGACTGACCAGGTAAATCCAGGTGAAACTATGATCCCTTATTGATGTCCACTTCAATCTGTGTAGATGAAGGGGAAGGATTTTTAAGCCTTGATAAAATTGAGACATGGATTGTGTGTGCCATTCTGTGATTGAAGTGCCTTTTGAACAGGTTATGTTAGTAGGTACCAGGCGCACCAGTTTGAGTGTGTCAAGAACTGCAACGGTGCTGGGTTTTTCACGCTCAGCATTTTCTCTGTGTATATCAAGAATGGTTCACCACCCAAAGGATATCTAGCCAACTTGAAGCATTGGAGTCAGCATTCCTGTGGAACAATTGACACCTTGTAGAGTCCATGCCCTGACGAATTGAGGCTGTTCTGAGGGCAAAAGGGGTTGCAACTCAATATTAGGAAGGTGTTAATCAGTAAATTAGACATTGAAGTTGAACCCTGTAAGAATCTTGCATCTACAGTGCATTTGGGAAGTATTCAGACCCCTTTTTCCACATTGTGACGTTACAGCCTTATTCTAAAATTGATTAAATTGTTTTTTCCCCTCACCAATCTACACACAATACCCCATAATGACAAAGCAAAACGTTTTTTATTTTATTTTTGCAAATGTTTTAAAAATGTTACTGAAACGTCACATTTACATAAGTATTCAGACCATTTACTCAGTACTTTGTTGAAGAACCTTTGGCAGCGATTACAGCCTCGAGTGTACTTGGGTATGACGCTACAAGCTTGGCACACCTGTATTTAGGGAGTTTCTCCCATTCTTTGCAGATCCTCTCAAGCTCTGTCAGGTTGGATGGAGAGTGTTGCTGCACAGCTATTTTCAGGTCTCTCCAGAGATGTTTGGTTGGGTTCAAGTCCAGGCTCTGGCAGGGCCACTCAAGGACATTCAGATACTTGTCCCGATGCCACTCTTGCGTCGTCTTGGCTGTGTGCTTAGGGTCGTTGTACAGTCGTGGCCAAAAGTTTTGAGAATGACACAAATATTAACTTCCACAAAGTTTGCTGCTTCAGTGTCTAGATATTTTTGTCAGATGTTACTATGGAATACTGAAGTATAATTACGAGCATTTCATAAGTGTCAAAGGCTTTTATTGACAATTACATGAAGTTGATGCAAAGAGTCAATATTTGCATTGTTGAACCTTCTTTTTCAAGACCTCTGCAATCTGCCCTGGCATGCTGTGAATTAACTTCTGGACTACACCCTGACTGATGGCAGCCCATTCTTGCATAATCAATGCTTGGAGTTTGTCAGAATTTGTGGGTTTTTGTTTGTCCACCCGCCTCTTGAGTATTGACCACAAGTTCTCAATGGGATTAAGGTCTGGGGAGTTTCCTGGCCATGGACCCAAAATATCGATGTTTTAGTTATCACTTAGTTATCACTTTTGCCTTGTGGCAAGGTGCTCCATCATGCTGGAAAAGGCATTGTTCGTCACCAAACTGTTCCTGGGTGGTTGGGAGAAGTTGCTCTCGGAGGATGTGTTGGTACCATTATTTATTCATGGCTGTGTTCTTAAGCAAAATTGTGAGTGAGCCCACTCCCTTGGCTGAGAAGCAACCCCACACATGAATGGTCTCAGGATGCTTTACCGTTGGCATGACACAGGACTGATGGTAGCGCTCACCTTGTCTTCTCTGGACAAGCTTTTTTCCAGATGCCCCAAACAATCGGAAAGGGGATTCATCAGAGAAAATCACTTAACCCTAGTCCTCAGCAGTCCAATCCCTGTACCTTTTGCAGAATATCAGTGTGTCCCTGATGTTTTTCCTGGAGAGAAGTGGCTTCTTTGCTGCCCTTCTTGACACCAGGCCATCCTCCAAAAGTCTTTGCCTCACTGTGCGTGCAGATGCACTCACACCTGCCTGCTGCCATTCCTGAGCAAGCTCTGTACTGGTGGTGCCCCGATCCCGCAGCTGAATCAACTTTAGCAGACGGTCCTGGCGCTTGCTGGACTTTCTTGGGAGCCCTGAAGCCTTCTTCACAACAATTGAACCGCTCTCCTTGAAGTTCTTGATGATCCAATAAATGGTTGATTTAGGTGCAATCTTACTGGCAGCAATATCCTTGCCTGTGAAGCCCTTTTTGTGCAAAGCAATGATGACGGCACGTGTTTCCTTGCAGGTAACCATGGTTGACAGAGCAAGAACAATGATTCCAAGCACCACCCTCCTGTTGAAGCTTCCAGTCTGTTATTCGAACTCAATCAGCATGACAGAGTGATCTCYAGCCTTGTCCTCGTCAACACTCACACCTGTGTTAACGAGAGAATCACTGACATGTCAGCTGGTCCTTTTGTGGCAGGGCTGAAATGCAGTGGAAATGTTTTTGGGGGATTCAGTTCATTTGCATGGCAATTCATCTGATCACTCTTCATAACATTCTGGAGTATATGCAAATTGCCATCATACAAACTGAGGCTGCAGACTTTGTGAAAATTTATATTTGTGTCGTTCTCAAAACTTTTGGCCACGACTGTACTGTTGGAAGGTGAACATTCGCCCCAGTTTGAGGTCCTGAGTGCTCTGGATCAGGTTTTCATCAAGGATCTCTGTGTACTCCTTTCATCTTTCCCTCTATGCTGACTAGTCTCCATGCCACTGAAAAACATCCCCACAGCATGATGATGCTGCCACCACCATGCTTCACAGTAGGGATGGTGCCAGGTTTCTTCCAGATGTGATGCTTGGCATTCAGGCCAAAGAGTTCAATCTTAGTATCATCAGATCAGAGAATATTGTTTCTCATGGTCTGAGAGTCTTTAGGTGCCTTTTGGCAAACTCCAAGCGGACTGTCGTGTCTTTTTACTGAGGAGTGGCTTACCATAAACACCTGATTGGTGGAGTGTTGCAGAGATGGTTGTCCTTTTGGAGGTTCTCTCATCTTCACAGAGGAACTCTAGAGCTCGATATGTGGAACGCTAACGTCCCACTTGGCCAAAAGCCAGTAAAAATGCAGAGTGCCAAATTCAAATAATTTACTATGAAAATCTAACTTTCATGAAATCACACATGAAAGACACCAAATTAAAGCTACACTTGTTGTGAATCCAGCCAACATGTCAGAATTCAAATAGGCTTTTCGGCGAAAGCAAACGATGCTATTATCTGAGGATAGCAACAGAGTAAACAAAGAGAGAGAAGCATATTTCAACCCTGCAGGCGCGACACAAAACACAGAAATAAAAATATAATTCATGCCTTACCTTTGACGAGCTTCTGTTGTTGGCACTCCAATTATGTCCCATAAACATCACAAATGGTCCTTTTGTTCGATTAATTCCGTCGATATATATCCATTTATTTGGCGCGTTTGATCCAGAAAAACACAGGTTCCACTTGTGCAACGTGACTACAAAATATCTCAAAGGTTACCTGTAAACCTTGCCAAAACATTTCAAACTACTTTTGTAATACAACTTTAGGTATTTTTTTACTTAAATAATCGATAAAATTGAAGACGGGATGATCTGTGTTCAATACAGGATTAAAACAAACTGTAGCTAGCTTTCTGGTCACGCGCCTCTAACAAACAGTACACTTCAAGTGACCCTCGTTCAAGATGGCCGTACTTCTTCATTACACAAAGGGAAAAAACTCAACCAATTTCTAAAGACTGTTGACATCCAGTGGAAGCGGTAGGAACTGCAAGACGGTCAATTAGAAATCTGTATTCCCAATGAAAACCCATTGAAAAGAGTGACCTCAAAAAAAAAAAAATCTGAATGGTTTGGCCTCGGGGTTTCGCCTGCTAAATAAGTTCTGTTATACTCACAGACATGATTCAAACCGTTTTAGAAACTTCAGAGTGTTTTCTATCCAAAATAATATGCATATCTTATCTTCTGGGGATGAGTAGCTGGCAGTTGAATTTGGGTATGCTTTTCATCCATACGTGAAAATGCTGCCCCCCTATCCTAGAGAAGTTAATATGCTCCAGTACTTTTCAAACTGTTCGTATACACCCTTTTAAAGAGACAATTTTCAATGTAATGCATCTCAGTAGGTAAATAGAGATTGTACACAATGTAGAAACGTAATTTCACCAATTACAGTTTTTTGTATCAATTTAGCATTGTAATAAACAAATCTTTACAGGGCTACATATTAGTTAAAAAAATAAAGTAAAACTGATCCTAGATCAGCACTCCTACTGAGACACTATGTCGATATGGGCCCTGTTCAGGAGGATGTAACATTACAGAACTTTCAGATAGCAATCATATCATTTGTACAATTTCTGTGTCAGATATGATAGGGAAATGTCAGCTCTATTAATTATATTTATATCTGCAACATTCAGTACACCACTGAATGCACCCCTGATTTAACCAATCAATAATAATAATACATTTTGTTTTAAGAGCTTTTCAAGATGCCCAAAGTCACTTTACATACACCATGAAATCAGCAGGATAAACAAAATAACATATTAAAATAAGTATATAAAAGTACGCTAAACAGGATAGATTAACCATGGAGATATTCATCAAATCATCATGACCCTGGTTAGTTGAATCATCAGGTGGGTTAATGCTGGGCTGGGACAAAGGCTTGCACTCCCAGGACCAGAGTGTCTAACACTCGATCAATATCAATACATGGCTCTTATGCGACTGAATGGTGCTTAAATATCAATAATTGATAGGCCGCCACTGTACTTTCCCTCTCTCTATTCCCCAGGCTTTAGTGATGAAGGTTGGTATGGACAGCATCATGGCCAGCTACTTTGCCCTCTTTGAAGTCATCAACCACTCCTTTGGTAAGACCATTCATCTGTTTATTCATTCATTTATTTTGGAGTCCACAGCTACTCCATGTACCGACCCCTTTACCTTTCACCTTTACTCTTCTGATCAGTACAGTTGCATCTCAGTAGTCTAAAGTGGCTTCCTCTCCCGGTCTCCTTCCATTCAACTGCACCGATCTGAAATGACGGGAAGGAGACGAGGAAGCGAAACCTCTCTAGTCTATTGAGATGCACCCTCCAGTCAGTTTGTAGACTACTATATTTTTTTAACGGTATGGAAATAAATAGGCTGCCCCTCTCCACCTCTCCATCTTTCCTTAGTGCGAAAACTGGCCCCCAACGAGTTTCCCCACAAGCTGTACGTGCAGAACTACACATCAGCTGTGCCGTGCACCTGTCTGGCCCTCCGCAAGTGGCTTTTCACATCTCAGGAGGAGGAACTTCTCAGGGACAACCCGCTGGCCGTCCACTACTGCTTCCACCAGGTAAGGGCTCCCTCTTGGTAGTCACCTGGAATGCATTTCAATTAACAGGTGTGTATTGTTAAAAGTTAATTAGTGGAATTTCTTTCCTCAATGCGTTTGAGCCAATCAGTTCTGTTTTGACAAGGTAGGGGTGGTATACAGAAGATGGCCCTATTTGGTAAAAGACCAAGTCCTTATTATGGCAAGAACAGCTCAAATAAGCAAAGAGAAATGACAGTCCATTACTTTAAGACATGAAGGTTAGTCAATGCGGAACATTTCAAGAACTTTGGAAGTTTCTTCAAATGCAGCCGCAAAAACCATCAAGCGTTATGATGAAACTGTCTCTCATGAGGACCGCCACAGGAAATGAAGACCCAGAGTTACCTCTGCTGCAGAGGATAAGTTCATTAGAGTTACCAAATAAATGCTTCATAGAGTTCAAGTAACAGACATCTCAACATAAACTGATCAGGGGAGACTATGTGAATCAGGCCTTCATGATCGAATTGCTGCAAAGAAACCACTGTTAAAGGACACCAATTAGAAGAAGAGACTTGCTTGGGTCAAGAAACATGAGCAATGGACATTAGACCGGTGGAAATCGGTCCTTTGGTCTGACATTTTTGGTTCCAACTGCCGGGTCTTTGTGAGACGCAGAGTACGTGAACGGATGATCTCCGCATGTCAAGGCACACTTAACCAGCATGTCTACCACAGCATTCTGCAGCGATACGCCATCCCATCTGGTTTGGGCTTAGTGGGACTATCATTTGTTTTTCAACAGGACAATGACTCAACACACCTCCAGCCTGTGTATGGGCTATTTGACTGAGAAGGAGAGTGATGGAGTGCTGCATCAGATGACCTGGCCTCCACAATTTGAGATGGTTTGGGATCAGTTGGACTGCAGAGTGAAGAAAAAGCAACCAACAAGTGCTCAGCATATGTGGGAACTCCTTCAAGACTGAAAAGCATTCCAGGTGAAGCTGGTTGAGAGAATGCCAAGAGTGTGCAAAGCTGTCATCAAGGCAAAGGGTGGCTACTTTGAAGAATTTAAAATCTGAAATATATTTAGATTTGTTTAACACTTTTTTTGGTTACTACATGATTCCATATGATATTTAATAGTTTTGATGTCTTCACTATTATTCTACAATGTAGAAAATAGTAAAAATAACGAAACCCTTGAATGATAGGTGTGTCCAAACTTTCGACTGGTACTGTGTATTATTATTATTATTATTATTATTATTATCTGGGTTACTGTATTCAGGGCCTAAAATGTACGTTTTCTTTTAAAAACTGTTGCATGTAGATGGATAAAAAAAATCTACCAGCCAAAATACTTTTAACCAAACTGTCAGTTGAGACAAAATATTCAGCTGCCCCTTTAAGGGCGGGAGGTTCCCGTGATAACGGGGCCAATGAAGTTGTCAAGTGTGTGTCTGAGATTTGGGATCTGACTAGGCTGAAGCAGCAGACTCAAACTAACATTGAAATACAACCGAGCTTGTGAACAATGTAAATAGCCAAGAAAATCTCGCTTTGTAGACTTTCCAGCGAGTTAGACCAACTTTTATGCCTGTGTGCAGCGCCTCCAAAAATGAATCGATCAGCACTTCACTGTGTGCACAGTTACCCAGCCAGGCAGTGTTGCTGCGTGAGGTGGAATATAGGATTTGTATTTCTTTGTGCGATTAGCAGCTACAGCATGAAACAAAACAGCAGAATTACTTTTTTAAACATCTACTGCAGCATTTTCTTGCTAGAAAATTTCAACTCGCACATGTGCTCATACTTGACTTTTGACTTTATTTGTTATGCGAATGTAATACTCGCACTGTAGAGCCCTTCAAGTTTACTATCCTCCACGTGGCTGGTGAAAGGCATTCATACCTAAATCTATCCTCATTTGGCAGGTGGCAAATGTTAATTTTATGCTCTGCTGTATTACTGGTCCTGAGTCAGTGTTAGGCTACTGTATAATACTGATCTGTGGTCAGTTTCAATGATATTATCGCCCACTACTGCTTCCCAGTGCCACTGCTCTGAGGTCAGTGCTAGATTAGATGAAATGTGGTCTCTAACAAAGCCCCTTTCTCTCTCTCTCTCTCTCTCTCTGTCTGCTAAGGCATTGGATGACGTGAAGAAGGGATTCATCAAAACAGAAGACAATTCTTACCAGCTGACGAAACTGGCAGAGCAGCGCAAGATGGCCATGGTTAGTCCCTTTTTCTAGTCTCTCGTTTCTATTCTCTTCCCATTGCAAGTGGTCCTCTGTAGCTCAGTCGGTAGAGCATGGCGCTTGCAACACCAGGATAGTGGGTTTGATTCCTGGTACCACACGTACGTAAAATGTATGCATGCATGACTAAGTCGCTTTCGATTAAAGCGTCTGCTAAAAATGGCATATATTATTACAACTCATAAACAGTATGAGAATGTGTGGGTCAATGATGTATAACAGTGTTTCACATACTTTTTATAGTTCCGTACCTCTTCAAACATTCAACCTCCAGCTGCGTACCCCCTCTAGCACCAGGGTCAGCGCACTCTCAAATGTTGTTGTTTTGACATCATTGTAAGCCTGCCACACACACACTATAAGATACATTTGTTTAACATAAGAACTCGTGGGAAGTGACAAAGACCTCTTATAGGACCAGGGCACAAATAATAATAATAATGAATAATAATAATCAATAATTTTGCTCTTTATTTAGCCATCTTACATATAAAACCGTATTTGTTCATCAAAAATTGTGAACAACTCACCACATGTTAATGAGAAGGGTGTGCTTGAGAGGATGCACATAACTCTGCAATGTTGGGTTGTATTGGAGAGAGTCTGTCTTAAATAATTTTCCACACACAGTCTGTGCCTGTATTTACTTTTCATGCTAGTGAGGGCTGAGAATCCACTCTCACATAGGTACGTGGTTGCAAAGGGCATCAATGTCTTAACAGCACGATTTGCCAAGGCAGGATATTCTGAGCGCAGCCCAATCCAGAAATTTGGCCGTGGCTTCTGATTTAAATTCAATTTTCACAGAACCGCTTGTTGCAATTTCGATGAGGCGCTCCTGTTCAGATATAGGTAAGTGGACTGGAGGCAGGGCATGAAAGGGATAACAAATCCAGTTGTTTGTGTCATCCGTTTCGGGAAAGTACTTGCGTAATTGAGCACCCAACTCACTCAGGTGCTTCGCTATATCAAATTTGACATTGTCCATAAGCTTGAGTTCATTTGCACACAAAAATCACACAATGATGGAAAGATCTGTGTGTTGTCCTTGTTAATGCAGACAGAGAAGAGCTCCAACTTTAATCATAGCCTCAATTTTGTCTCACACATTGAATATAGTTGCGGAGAGTCCCTGTAATCCTAAATTCAGATCATTCAGGCAAGAAAAAAACATCACCCAGATAGGCCAGTCGTGTGAGAAACTCGTCATCATGCAAGCGGTCAGACATGTGAAAATGATGGTCAGTAAAAGGAACTTTTAAGCTAATCTCTCAATTCAAAAAAACGTGTCAATACTTTGCCCCTTGATAACCAGCGCACTTCTGTATGTTGTTAAAGCGTTACATGGTCACTGCCCATATCATTGCATAGTGCAGAAAATACACGAGAGTTCAGGGGCTTTGCTTTGTAGTGTCCAAAACATCTTTCAAGCTGTCAGGCATTCCCTTGGCAGCAAGAGCCTCTCGGTGGATGCTGCATTGTACCCAAGTGGCATCGGGAGCAACTGCTTGCATGCGCGTTACCATATCCTCTTCTGGTTTGCAGAAAAGGATGTGTTCCTTAATTGACCCCCCATAAACGTAACAGACATATACCAGGAGCTGTGCCAGGCCCGCCACGTCTGTTGACTCATCCAGCTGTAACGCATAGACTTCACTGGCTTATATGCGAAGCAGTAATTGTTTCAAAACATCTCTTGCCTTGTCACTGATGCTTTGTGAAACAGTGTTGTTTGATTAAGGCGTTGTCTGTATAGTTTTTTGGGCCTTTTCCCCCAGCATTGTCCCAGCCATATCCGCGGCAGCAGGAAGAATTAAGTCCTCTTCAATGGTATGGGGCTTGCCTGTCCTAGCCACTCGGTAGCTCACCATATAAGACGCTTCTAGACCCTTCTTATTAATGGTATCTGTTGCTTTTATACATGTCTTAATTCTCGCTCAAAAAACTCCCGTGGCTTATTTTTCGAATTTCAAAAATGTTGTTTCTAAATGTCTGTGCAAGAGTGGTTTCATCGAGTTGTGAGAGTGCTTTTGCATATATAACACACTGTGGCTGAGGAAAGGCACTACTCCCAATATAAGTGAACCCCAAATCAATGTAGTTCTCATCATATTTGCGCCTCTTTGATGGTGCAACGTCCCCGTCTGTTGTTCGGTGCTTTCCTGGGTAAGGGGACAGTAGCTCTTCGGCTGCAACAGATTCACAACTGTCAGTTTCCATGCTAGCTGGGCTAACAACATGTAGAATTACTGATGCTAGCATTGGATGTCCTCGTGGAAGCAGAACAACTTGCTGTCGACAGGTGCTGGTGTAGTACTGCTGGTAGTAGCAGTACTACCAGTAGTTATGTGTGTCTATGGACACGGGCCTTACTTTTTTTTACCATTTATCCATTTTCGAGCAAACGGAATGAGCAGCAGCTACGTTTGGCTACATAAGGACCGTTAGTGGAATTACCACGAGAGAGTAACGGTTAATGTGATTGGATGTTAATTATTTGACTAGGCTACCTGTATTTGTCATTGTTGTTATTTTGCTGAACACTAGATGGTTTCATTTTATTTTTAGCAGTGAAACGAGGCTACTCAGTCGCGAGAGGAAAAACTTCACCCAAATTTATAGCCCCGTTGGAAAATATAAATGGACTGTTTGAAAATGTGAAGATTACAAAAGAATATAAAATGTGAATCACATTTTTATTTGGCGTACCTCTGACCGCATTGCGCAGTGCCCAGTTTGGGAATACCTAATGTATAAGGTGAAAACTATTTGAAAAGGGAAAACTATTTAATTTGAAACACTTTATGTTCCCTATGCACTTTCGGGATTTGTCGCAATTTTTTTTTTAGAACATGTTTTTTTTATGTGATTGTTAAATTGACCTTCTAAAAAAAGAGTAATTCTGTGCGACCATAAAAAAAAATCTGACCATTATTTCATGTAAAGAAGTATTCAACCTTATTTAACATTAAGTTTATAAGTCACAGTATAATTTTAAAAAATCCACTTATGACTGGATAACCCCTCATTTTTGAATGACTGTCTACTACAACAGGGCTGCCCAACCCTATTTCTGGAGATCTACTGTCCTGTAGGTTTTCAGTCCAATGCTAATATAGCGTATCTGGTTCAGCTAGTTAAGGTCTTGTTGAGCAGCTAATTAGTAGAATCCGATGTGTTAAATTAAGGTTGGACTGAAAACCCACAGGACGGTAGATCTCCAGGACGGTAGATCTCTACATTTTACAGAAATGCATTTTTTTCTCTTATAGACTCACCTGACTCTGCATTGTTTAAACAATAACATAATTTCATTGTTTTTTAACACTAAAAACACTGGTCGCACCGCATTACTATTTGTGATGGTGTCATAATTTTTTTTTTAGGCAGATCAAATCAAATGTGCCGACCTTACAGTGAAATTCTTACTTACAAGCCCTTAACCAACAATGCCGTTTTAAGAAAAACAAATGTTAAGTAAATAATAGATAAGTTAAAAATAACAAATAATTTAAGAGCAGCAGTTAAATAACAGTAGCGAGGCTTTATACAGGGGGTACCGGTACAGAATCAATGTGCGGAGGCACAGGTTAGTCGAGGTAATATGTACATGTAGATAGAGTTGTAGTGACTATGCATAGGTAATAAACAGAGAGTAGCAGCAGTGTAAAAGAGAGGTGKGGGGGGGGGGGGGGKGCAAGTAGTCTGGGTAGCCATTTGATTAGATGTTCAGGAGTCTAATGGCTTGGGGTAGAAGCTGTTAAGAAGACTTTTGGACTTAGACTTGGAGCTCCGGTACCGCTTGCAGAGAGAACAGTCTGACTAGAGTGGCTGGAGTCTTTGACAATTTTTAGGGCCTTCCTCTGACACCGCCTGGTATAGAGGTCCTGGATGGCAGGAAGCTTGGCCCCAGTAATGTACTGGGCCGTACGCACTACCCTCTGTAGTGCCTTGCGGTCGGAGGCTGAGTAATTCTACGTTCAAACATTTAAAAAAATGAAATGCATAAAAACTGTATTATTCGACATATTACAATTTTAAGAAAAAGTAAGGTGTTTCTGTGCAATATCTTTTAAAGACAGTAATCTCCACATTGCGTAGACACATTTCTAATATTAAAACATCAACAGATGTGATTTAAAGATTTAATTACAAGATTAAATGTTTGAATCTCATGAATTGTTTGAACAATTAAAGACAAAGAAATGATCACTTTGTAGCAGAAGTTGTAACACAAACTCATTGAAGTTGACAATAATCAAACTTGCATTCTTAAAACAGTGTGTTTTGATGTCGCACTAGTGTGACATGAAAGCAGCCCAGTCTGTGTCGGACAGCTGAGATGCTCTTAAGCTGAAGGGCTCAGGCTCACTGATCAGTGACTTCACATCTCCTTCATAGTAGATGTCTGGCACAGAGGGCTATTCTCAGTCAATTTACCTGGGAAAATAAGGGATAAATAAATAAATGAATATGTATATTGAATGTGTACGTGCCTGTTTGGTGCCTACCTGTGTGGTTGATGGCGATCTATCTTGTCTGTCAGTACCTGAGTCTGCTGCGCTCCTGTGAGGGCTACAACGAGGTCATGTTCCCCCACTGCGCCTGTGACTCCCGGAGGAAGGGCCATGTCATCACAGCCATCAGCATGCACCACTTCAAACTGCACGCCTGCACAGAGGACGGCACGCTTGAGGTAAGTGAGATTGGAGTGTGTGTGTGTGTGTATACACTGACTTTTATTGTGTGTGCCGTGCTTCTCTCACATACAGAACAAAAGGAAAAACATTTGAGTGTATGTCTGTGTATACTCTGGCTCATACTCTGTGTATGTACTTACCATTCTCTCTCCCGCCCCATCAGAACCAGGTGATAGCGTTTGAGTGGGTGGAGATGCAGCGCTGGGACACTGACGAGGAGGGCATGGCGTTCTGCTTTGAGTACGCCAGGGGGGAGAAGAAACCTCGCTGGGTCAAGATCTTCACACCATACGTGAGTTTACAATATACAATAAACAAACAAAATACACTAGGATATCTCCCATAAATCACTGCTTTAATATATTCAGCCATCAATGAGCAATTCTCCTTTGCCAAGATGATCCATCCACCTGACAGGAGTGGCATATCAAGAAGCTGATTAAACAGCATGATCATTACACGGGTGCACCTTGTGCTGGGGACAATAAAAGGCCACTCTAAAATGTGCAGTTTTGTCACACAACACAATACCACATTTGTCTCAAATTTTGAGCGAGAATGCAGTTGGCATGCTTACTGAAGGAATGTTCACCAGAGCTGTTGAGAGAGAATTAAATGTTCACTTCTCTACCATAAGCCGCCTCCGATGTTTTATAGAATTTGTCAGTACGTCCAACCGACATCACAACCGCAGACCACATGTAACCACGCCAGCCCAGGATTTCCACATCCGGCTTCTTCACCTGCTGGATCATCTGGGACCAGCCACCCAGACAGCTAGACAATCCAGCCACCCAGACAGCTGATGAAACTGTGGGTTTGAACAAACAAACAAAGTATTTCTGCACAAACTGTCAGAAACCATCTCAGGGAAGCTCATCTGCGTGCTCGTCGTCCTCACCAGGGTCTTGACCTGACTGCAGTTCGACGTCGTAACCGACTTTAGCGGGCAAATGCTCACCTTCGATGGCCACTGGCAAGCTGGAGAAGTGTGATGTCAATGTTGTGAACAGAGTGCGCGATGGTGGGGTTATGGTTTGGGCAGGCATAAGCTATGAACAACAAACACAATTGCATTTTATCGATGGCAATTTTAATGCACAGAGATACCGTGACGAGATCCTGAGGCCCATTGTCGTGCCATTCTTCCGCCGCCATCACCTCCTGTTTCAGCATAAAGCACCTCCCCATGTTGCAAGGATCTGTATGAAATTCCTGGAAGCTCAATGTCCCAGTTCTTCCATGGCCTTAATACACGCCAGACATGTCACCCATTGAGCATGTTTGGGATGCTCTGGATCTACCTGTACGACAGCGTGTTCCAGTTCCTGCCAATATCCAGCAACTTCGCATAGCCATTGAAGAGGAGTGGGACAACATTCCAATCAACAGCCTGATCACCTCTATGCGAAGGAGATGTGTCGCGCTGCATGAGGCAAATGGTGGTCACACCAGATACTGACTGGTTTTCTGATCCACGCCCCAACATTGTTTTTAAAATATCTGTGACCTTATAACTTGTCCTTGTGGTAAAAATTATGTGGGTAAAACAAAGCACGAATTAAAAGTACGTATCTCAGAGCATCGTAGCACCATTAGGTACAAAAACTTGACTTACCCAGTTGCGGCCCACTTTTTGGAGGCAGGCCACTCGATTTCGTCTCTGCGTTATATTGGCATCGAACATGTCACCCTCCCTAGGAGAGGGGGTGACCTTGATAATTTATTGTTAAAACGAGAGGCTGCCTGGATCTTTAACTTAAAGACCCTTGCTCCCTTCGGTCTCAACGTAGACTTTGATCTGAAGCCATTCTTGTGATTATTGTGACTTTGCCATTGTAATTGTTTGTAAGCTTGTGTAGTCTAAAATGAATCTATGATCGTATGCTATCCATTTGTTTGTTTTTTGTATGCTGTTCTTTGTATGCCATTTTAATATTTGAGAATTAACCAATGATACTCTTGGCCATGATTACAGACACCTGTGTGTCTTTTGACACTATATAAACGAGTCATCCCGCAGTGTTTGTGATTATACCCTGATGAAGACAGCTTGGCTGTCGAAACGTTGGATATTACATTTTTGCATCTGAGCTCCTAGAGTGTGCGGCTCTCCTTTATTTTCAAGTTTTCTACTCCGCTAGCCAGCACCTCGCCTAAATAGGTGTGCGTTTCTTTTTCTTCAAGATATCTGTGACCAACAGATACATATCTGTATTCCCAGTAATGTGAAATCCATAGATAAAGGGCCTAATTTATTTATTTAAATTGACTGATTTCCTTCTATGAACTGTAACATGCTGACCACACTGCTTGCGTCAAGGTGTGCGAGCATTGAAAATAAATGTACGCATACATGTTATTCAATCATTGCACTTCTTTGGACTTTATATGACGATTGGCATCTAACTTTCATAATAAAGGTGTATTCCCACGACCAACCAACCTCAGTTCATCTTTCAATCACCTACGTGGGTATAACCAATGAGGAGATGGCCCGTGGGTAATATGCTTCTATAAACCAATGAGGAGATGGGAGAGGCAGGACTTGCACTGTGTTCAGCGTCACAAATAGAACTGACTTCTATTTTAGTGCTTGGCAACGCAGACGCTCATTGGCGCTCATTACTGCTCGTGCAGAGATGACTAGAAACGATTCAGTTGACCATTTTATGTGTGGATTAATTGTCGGAGTAGAGGACCTTGTTATTTTACCTGAAATGCACAACACAATGTATTTATCCTATCACAAATTAGTTAGCAACGGCAAGCTAGCTAAATAGGACAAAATAGCTAGCAACTGCAAGCTAGCTAGCTAAATTGCCGTAAATGTTTAATGCTTTTCGACCTGTCCCCAAATGAATATAATTGGTTCAGAGTTTGTTTTGATATTTCAACCTGCGTGTCGAGATCGCGTTTGGTGTGGGGGGAAAAAATCAATTGGCGCACGTGGACGCACGGTTTGGGCATGGTGTAACTTGCGTTTTTATATTTTTGTTAAGTGTATGTAGAACAGTTCATTCTAACAAAGTGTTTTTGTCGTCTCTCCCCAGTTCAACTACATGCATGAGTGCTTCGAGAGGGTCTTCTGTGAGCTCAAGTGGAGGAAACAGGTAAGAGTCACACCCTTCCTTCTCCTCCAATACACACCTGATTGTATCCCAAATGGCACCTTATTCTCTTTATAGTGCACTACATTTGACAAGGGCCCCTATTAACCGGTCAACAAACGGTTACATTTTATCCAAACAGTAAAATGATGTGACCAACTGAAAATGTATCAGATCGGGCGGCAGGTAGCCTAGTGGTTGCGTTGGGCCAGTAAACGAAAGGTTGCTGGGTTGAATCCCCGAGCTGACAAGGTAGAAATCTGTCGTTCTGCCCCTGAACAAGGCAGTTAACCCACTGTTCCTAGGCCGTCATTGTAAATAAGAATTTGTTCTTCACTGACTTGCCTAGTTAAAGGTTAAAAAAATATATATAAATTATTAAAGCATGTTTCACTACCAGCTTTTTGAGGTGCTCTCACGCTGGCTGACAGGTGATAAGCAATTTAATTCCACTAAATTATTCAAATGTACCTATAGACTGATGAGCATGACCGGTCAACCATTAACATCCCTAGTTTTAAAGCTAGTTTCCTGCAATTCTATGCATTTTGCCATGGCTAATGCAGTGTTCTTTTGATCAAACATAACAAAGTTAATACTGCTCAATTCATTTTTTAATAAAAAAATTATAATTATTCTCCCTGACTGTCTAGCTTTTTTGTTGGTGATTATTAGTTCTTAAAGATTGTAGTATAAAAAAAAAGATATTGGTCCATTATCTTTTCTACATACTTTATATTTTTGACTTTACATACTTTACTGTTTCGACTTAAGCGACCCACCCAAAGATTACAATGGCAGAACAATTCCATTGTCTTACAATGTTGTTTAAATAAAATACATGTTTTATCGTCACACCAGATAGGTGAATTGAAATGCGTTGTTTTACAGGGTCAGCCATAGTAGTATGGCGCCCCTGGAGCAAATTAGGGTTAAGTGCCTTTGTGTGCCTTAAGTGACATTGACAGATTTTTAACCTTGTCGGCTCAGGTATTCGAACCTGCAACCATAGTTACTGGCCCAACGCTCTAACTGCTAGGCTACCTACTGCCCTCACCATTGTAAGAGTTTTAGACAATGGATTTTACAACATTAGGTACTATAAATGTCCATTTTCCACTCTCTCCGCCAATGGTTATTTTCTAAAACTCTTTCTCCTTTCCCTCTCCACATGTTAGGTTGAAGAGGAAGCCTCTGACAAAGACAACCAGAACTGCAGTAACAACGGTAAGTGTGCTCTGGAAAGCCTTGTTGTCCAACATAAACCACATCAACCGTTCACAATGCTGCTGATAAGAGGCTACTTATTTCACGACTTTTAACAGTCCACTATACTCAGTGACATGAAAGCTTAAAGCAACCCCGTCCAATATTCCCAGTAGGTAAGAATGAGTGAGAACAGAGCAAAGTTGATCATCTCCTGAGGCGAGGTGTACAGGAGCACATATACAGGTGTATGCTTATGAGCATAAAAGAACAGCAGCCATGTGGTCCATATCAAGGTCACTTCCTTCCCAGGCACAAAGATGAATAAACCCAGACTGGCAGGTATTTACCCTGTGGGAGACTGTCATACAGCAAAGGCAAATGAACAGTAAAGTAATATGAATGGGAAATGCAAAGTGACCAGTAAAGACAAGTGAACAGCAAAGGAATGTGAATAGCAAAAGAACAGGAAAGGTAAAGGGCAGCAAGTAACCAGCAAAAGCAGAATTGTAGAGTGGACACTGGACACTATGTCTGCTCTGTTTGTTACATCTGCAGCTTCACTGTCAGGAAGGGAAAGTGGTTGAGTTTGGTGTCTTGAACCTTCTCTCTATTCTAGAATATCTCCCTGCTCTGGAGACACAGAAGGGATGGCGCCATCTAGGGGGCGAGATCGCCACATCCTAAATACTTCCAGAACCAGAATCGGTCCACTCACGCCATCACAGCCACAACCGAGATTGACATCTGCAAAAGAAACAAAAAGAACTTAGGTGATCCACTCCCCAAATGACAACTGGAAACTGATTTTTAAAATCACACAAACCCAGGAATTCTCAGATAGACGACGAGCAATGAAGGAGAAAAAAAAACATTAATGTCATTACTAGATGTTCATAGAATAGCATATACTTTTTCCTCCATGCATCACCCCTCCGACATGGGGCGGGACACTAGCTGAGTTCTGCCACCCCACTGGTTGAGGAAACAGAACAGTACAGTGCGATTGGTCAAGGTTTACACCAGTCTGCGGCACCATTGGAACTCCTTGACGCGATCAACCGATGAAACGCCAGCGAGGGAGCCAGCCGACATCTGCGACGTGATTGTGACGGGCAGCTCTGCCACACGTTTGGTCCGGGCCAATGCTTTCAATGTGCCTCTGGTCTACTGAACTACAAGCTGACATGCTGGGAAACAAAACGGAGGGTGGGCGGGACACCATTGTCACTGGCAATGGTTTTCCCTGACGCTGGACATTATCAGATGGATTAGGTTTTCTGGATAAGGGGGGGGTAAGAAACAAAAGGTTATCTGTCAAAAGCTGTAGGCTATAAAAACAATTGTTGCACAATATAAGCTCCCAGTAATTAGTTGTGTGGTTAACCTAACAGATTACTGGCAGTTTATCTATATGTGTGAAACTCTATTTTTATAGCCTATAGTTTACTCGCCATTAGTCAGCACATCTAACTTTTTGGGTACACAGCTTATGCTTTTCAAAAGCTTAGGAAACAAAAGTAACTGACTGGAGATGTAAGGGGTTATTGTGTTTTTGTTCATAAAAACAATACAGCTATGTTTTAGAAAAACCTGCTAAAAGTGATATATTAATATAAGAGCTCAACTAATTCCTTATTCTAACCGTGTGGAAAGCTTCCTTCTTGGCTTCTCATTCTTGCTCTATTTTTTTCACATTTTCTAACCTATCTAACACACTCTAGTCTAGAATGATGTCTGTTGGCAGTTCACCACCGAAAGAGTGAACATTTTATCACCGTAAAAATGTTTGTGGTGATTCAGCAGAAACTCCCAAGTTCGGAAGTAAACTTGTGTTTTTCATCAGTGGTGTTGCCATCTATTGAAGGAAGTCGTGGTTTGACCTTGTGAACTAAACGTTCAGAGAAACTAGAAACCAGCTAATATTTCCCGCACTCTGAGTATTGATCAACAAACAGACAGTGATGGAAGTAGTGTTGGGTGCCGTGCCTATCGCAGCCAGCAGAGAGCGGTAGAGTACTACTAAAGTACTATGTACTACTGAGTCAGTATTGAGCAGACATGACAGAGATTGCTCCGCTGGGCTCTGTAAATCAACCACTAAGTACTGCTCTACAGTTTGACCATTACCCGTGTGTGTGCACCAGTGTACGTGTGTGTCTGCGTATAAGTGGGACCATGGCCACAGTTATCATGCATGTTGTCTCTCTGCCCCTCATTGCACCTTGTCTAACCAAACGGTCACAGTATTAAGGTGGTGTGAGCATACGTCTCCAGGGGCATATTCATTACGCCGATTCTGTTGAAAAACCTGTCTTAAACGGAATGAAACTGGGAGGGACCTACCTGAATTTGGTAGATAGAGATATACTTTCTCTGTTTTGGTTTGGAAACGGTCTCCGTAATGAATACACCCCAGTGTTAACCTCAGTATTGTTAAGGCGGTAGGCTTGATTAAGATGTGATATATGGGGGTTTAGGTTTTGAGGCAGCAGATAAAGACCAGGGCGGCGTCCCAAATGGCACCATATTCCTGGTGTAGTGCACCTCTTTTGATGGCTCCGGTCAAAAGTAGTGCACTACATAGGCAATACGGTGCCACTTGGGACGCAACACAGAGAGGGTTGTGCAGGGTGACAGCTGTGCAGATAGATGGATGGGAGGCATTTCCCCTCCCCTAGTGAGCGCTGCCTTGCAGCCTTTTCAAGCTGTGTAAGGTTAGCTCACACCTCTTCCATGCCTCAGTCCCCCTCTCTCCTCCCTCTCTGTAGCGGAAACTATGTTGAAATAAAGGATATTACTGAAGTTTGACAGGTGTAACATTTTACCATTCTTAGTTGAATGGTTCTGCACTGCTTGCCTTCTGAAAGGAGAATAACCAATGACAACCGATACACTAGCATTTCCGTTATAAACACCACAGCTGCATTCTGAAAGAAATGCTAAAGATGTACAATTGAGGTGATGCCTATTTGTTTTGACAGCCAGGGTAATAGCCAATTTAGAGATGGATGACAAAGATAGCAGATGCTCTAGCAGAACGTGTGTGTGATTTTGAGAGGGGGGAGAGGGACAACGAGCAGGTGTGTGTGTGCGTGTGTGTGTGTGTGTGTGTGTGTGTGTGTGTGTGTGTGTGTATGTATGTGTGTGTGTGTGCGCGCGCGCGCGCATCCGTTCTGCCACTCCAGGTTGGTCTGCCATCAGACTAGATGTGGTTGCCTTAGCAGCACTACGCTGTGTGAGCATGCCCAGTCTCGCCCCCAGACCGCATAACAAAACTGACTCACTCACCCTTATAACGTATTCATGTTAATGTTCTTTACTGTTTGATGTCGTCACGATGGTATCTGTTCTTGTGAAGAAAAAAAAGCCTTTGACAGACTTCGGTCTACGTCCCTAGGCTGTAGCAGGTGCTGTCTGTTGGCTCTCATACCCTGGAAATACAGGGGCGCATGCATACCAATTCACATACACAGGTGCACGCACTTGTATGTGGAGTGGGTTGTCAGTGGTCCATCGTCATGGTTACAGGGAGTAGGAGCCAGTGAGATGCCGGGGATGCTAAGATGTTGTCTTTGTGACTCATTTGTTCCGAGCTATAATAACGCTAGTCACCTGTGCTTACTTTGTTGCATCTCTAATAATGTCAGTTGTAAGAGAGTGATCATGTCTCCCCGATCGAATGTATTTCAAAAGGTCTTTCACCCCTACCTTTTTTTTGTTTGCGGTATTATTAAAAGGTCAGTGTCCTCTGATAGCAGCTTGACACTGTTGTTGTAGATTCAGCCACCACCACATTACCATAAGAGTGAAAAAACGGGGCCACGTTCAGTAGCCAAACTCCTTATTCTACATGTCGGAATGGGGGTTTGTTCTACATACTGTGTTTTTATATCTGAACGTTCCAAAATGTTTTGTCCTGTTGAATGCACCCCGGCATTAAAGGATGGCACCCGCTTCTTAACACTTGAGCTAGGCATTCTAAACGACTAACTAACATGGCGGTGTAAGTGCTGTTTTCCGACTGTTAGCCTTCTTTGTGTAGGTAAAACATGGATTTCTGTTCTTTACGTTTCAGATGAGCAGGGCTTTTGTTCCATGGCAAGTATAATAGGCAACATTAAAACCTAGAAATGTTTATATTTTGTCTTCAGCATAACTTGTAAATGATTCCTAAAAATGTCCTTTGGATAAAAATGCACTCTCTCTCTCTCTCTCTCTCAATTGAAAACTTTAATTTATTTCAGCAAATTATTAAAGCTGTGGGAAATCATAGCGTAGTGTCCTAGAACTACTGTAGGGTATTTGGGGAAGCAAGACCTAACTAAAATATACACTGAGTCAAGTTTTGGAAGTTAAGCAGTGTTGGATTTACTCATCAAAACTAAAAACATGAATAAACAACTGATACTGAAACACAAAATGGAAAGTTTTTTTATATCTTAAAATATATGAAGGTTTAATAACCAATATAAAAAGGAAAAAATATTACAGGTTTGGAAATGTCATGTAGAGAAACATTGTAACATTATTTTAAATAAAATTATATATTGAAGAAAAATTGTGTTCAATGTTTTTCCTGTACTTTTTTCCTGTTCATCCCTAGGGCAAAGGCTATAATTGTTTGTGGTCACACACACTTGCATGCTGAATGTGAAGTTGGTAATTAGCTCAATTTCTTGTTGGAACAAGTCATTACCTCCTACTGTCATTTTGATAAGGTAATCAGGTGGTGCTTATCAATGCATGGACCGTTATTCTCCACAGGGATATCACTGATGTCTGTGTTCTGCTCCTGTGAAGTCTTCATTACCCTCCTGGGCAGGGATGGACTGGCCAGAGGGCAATTCTGGGAAATGCCAGATGGGCTGGTCCATCTTTTGCCCAGTGGGCCTTATATATTTATTTTATTTGTTTATTTTGGGCAAAATTTTGATTATTTGGCTAGTTTTAGGGGTCGGTGTGGGGGCCCCAAAGGGAAAAAATAAGCTGGTGTGTTAGAAATGCCCGGGCCGATTTCTGGTCCCAGTCTATCCCTGCTGCTGGGGTGATGAGAAACTTTTCTGACTGTTGATCGCTCTTTCTAAAAGTCAGAATTATAAAACCTGTCAGAATAGTGCCCTAAAAAACCTGTAGTAGGGAACACTGACAAGTTAAAGTTGATGGGCACTCCCTGCAAAGGTCTTTATTCTACTGTCATTGTGCTCTCAATCAGTCATACATTACCATGTTTCTGTGATGGCACTATGACTTAAGGCAGCTTGTTAGGCCAAGCACAGATGAAATGGAGTCTTACAACAAAAACAGTTATACAAATTATCCAGAATTGCTCATGTGATCCTTAATCGCTCGCTCCCCCTTAGCCTTAACAAATGGCTTATTTAGATTTCTCATTATGGTAGAGGTATGTTGGTTTGTTCAGGTGAATTTATATAGGGCTCAGGGGCCAATCGATTAGAGCTGCACTGCTGACTGCTCTAATCTTCAAGAGGCTGCAGCTGTATGTCAAACCTGGCACCCCAGTGGTAATGGGTCCCAATAAAGTCCCCGGCTGAGTCCCAAATGGCACCCTGTTCCCTACAAGGGCTGTGTTTACACAGACTGGCCAATTCTGATCTTTTGACAATAATTGGGCAAAAGATCAGAATTGGGTTGCGTGTCTAAACAGCCATTTTTCACTACTTTTGACCAGAGCCTAGAGGGGCCCTCGTTAAAAGTAGTGCACTATATAGGGAATTACATAGCTACCATTTACCTGATAGTACATTTTTAGGTTAGCAGTGATTTAATAGTGCTGAGCGATTAGTGCTTTTTGAGGTTGGTATAAACAATTATTTAAAAAATCTTTGTGCATCATGTGGGTTGAATGCTGTAACACAGAATAAAACAATTAATACAAGTCCCATGATGGTAGTGTCTTCACATTACTTATGACCATTTATTCACGTTACTTTGATTACATATTTCAGTTGTGTATATTATCTAATCTCTCTAGACCTGCCTATGTCTGGCAAAATTACAACTTTAGTAGTTCTTCAAAGTAAATAAGGCATACTTTTGACTGCTGAGTACCAACTATCACTTAGATCATGTATTTTCATCTAGCGATACGTCACGAAGCAACTGCTCACTATCACTCTGGATCGCGCATTCTTCTGTCTCTTATGTAGTAGTAGCAAAAGAAACAGACCGAACAAGTAGGCGCGCAATGGATTATGGTCATTGTAGTTAATAACCACGTTTCTAAGCTAAACTATTTAGAATATTGGCCTGTTGCAAACTACAACTCCCTACTACATCGCACAGTTCGGGCTTGATCTGATTCATCTCTAGAGAAACTACGCAATTGAGCTCACAGAGAAGAATAAATGGAATTCAAATAATTGAACAGACATCAATTACTTATTTAATAACGAAAATGTCAGTTAATCGCACTAGTGATAAAGGTGCTTTTGTCTTCAGTCTGAGTTCAACATTGTTCATGAGCTAATGTTAATTGGTTCTCTTTTTTTCCCATTGATCATGGAAGTCTGAGCTACAATTTAATTCAACCCACGTGCACTTTGAACCCTGACCATCCTAGCTGTTCCAGGTGCCTCTCTCTCCATCTCCATTTCTACCTAAAGAATGATGTTCCGGACTTAATCAATATAGAACCAGTATAAAAGTCAACTGACCCATGTTTCTGTCTGCCTCAAACTGTCCAACCTTGATTTACGGCCAAACTAGAATACCCTCATTGGCCCACTAAACGCCCACAACCAGCTGGCCACTTAATCTTGTGACCGCAGAGGTTTGGGACAGCTGAATGACAGTCAGCATGGTGAGTGAATGTGGCTTGGCAGGCTTAGTCTACGTCCTGAATGCAGTCTGTTCCCTATGGTGCACTGCTTTTGACCAGAGCCATATTGGCCCAAATAGGATGTAGGGTACCATTTGGGGCGCATCTTTAGTCAAGGCAGTCCCCAGGTGGGACCAGGCGGGTACGGGCATCAATCACGGTCCGGAGCAGGTCTCTTCCTCTCACTCTCTCTTCTCTCTCTTTTCTTTCTGTCTCTCTCACTCTGCTTCACATCAGCTCTATCGACCAGCGCTCCCGGCCGACCGGTAATTAAAAGGTATTGATCATCCGCACATCGGGAATATGGTCCGAGGGAAACAGAGCAAACGGTAGGGGTGGGGGGTTCTGAGAGGCTGTATTTTTTTATAAGCGTGTTGACCTACAAGCCTTGTGTATTTATTCGGTGTGTGTGTAATGGATGTTTTTGTGCTATGTAAATGGTGTGTTTGCAGTGTGTGCAGTATTAACAGGTGTGTGTGTAACTGGTGTATGTCTCAAATCTAGCCGTAGGTTTTCATTCCGCCTGTGCTCTGCAGTAATGTATATTTTAATGCAAAATTGCAGCGCCCATTCACACATACTCAAACAGTCTGAGGGGTAATGTTTCCAGCCGGGTACTCTTCAATTGGCCGCCTGGAGAAATGTCTGTCGGTGTGGAGAGTGCATTGGCTACGCACATGCTCATTAACTGAGAGAGAGAGCGAGAACGAGCGAGAAAACAACTGATTGATTCGAAGCATGCACACACGCATTCCTCTACACACACAAACAACAGCACGGGCACACACACACTCGACTTATCTACTCTCTTCTTTTTCCATCTGAGTGAACCCAGTAAATTTGAGAGCTCAGAGTGCCAACGCTGCACATTGCCAACCCAAGAGCCTCTGAAAGAGGGAAAGTGGGAGGATCGAAAAGAGAGAATTACCCAGTCAGACAGCCTACAGTACAAGAACAGCTGCTATAAGTATAGCCCCTCCATCCGTCTGACACACTGACTGAGTAACACACTGAAGCTCAAACACCGACCACACACCCTGAGAGAGAGGGAGATGTGTACACACACACACACACACACACACTACCGGTCAAAGGTTTCAGGACGACATCAAAACTATGAAATAACACATATGGAATCATGTAGTAACCAAAAAGTGTTAAACAAATCAAAATATGTTTTACATTTGAGATTCTTCAAATAGCCACCCTTTGCTTTGCACACTCTTGGCATTCCAGCTGCTTGAGAGAATGCATTTCCAACAATCTTGAAGGAGTTCCCACATATGCTGAGCACTTGTTGGCTGCTTTTCCTTCACTCTGCAGTCTGACTCATCCCAAACCATCTCCATTTGGTTGAGGTCGGGGGATTGTGGAGGCGAGGTCATCTGATGTAGCACTCCATCATTCTCCTTGGTAAAATAGCCCTCACACAGCTGGGAGGTGTGTTGGGTCATTGTCCTGATGAAAAACAAATAATAGTCCCACTAAGCCCGAACCAGATGGGATGGCGTATCGCTGCAGAATGCTGTGGTAGCCATGCTGGTTAAGTGTGCCTTGAATTCTAAATAAATCACAGACATGTCACCAGCAAAGCACCCCCACACCATAACACCTCCTCCTCCATGCATTACGGTGGGAACCACACATGCACAGATCATCCGTTCACCCACACCGCGTCTCACAAAGACACGGCGGTAGGAACAAAAAATCTCAAATTTGGACTCCACACCAAAGGACAGATTTCGTCTGGTCTAATGTCCATTGCTCGTGTTTCTTGGCCCAAGCAAGTCCCTTATTATTGGTGTCCTTTAGTAGTGGTTTCTTTGCAGCAATCGATCATGAAGGCCTGATTCACAGTCTCCTCTGATCAGTTTATGTTGAGATGTGTCTGTTACTTGAACTCTATGAAGCATTTATTTGGGCGGCAATTTCTGAGACTGGTAACTCTAATGAACTTATCCTCCGCAGCAGAGGTAACTCTGGGTCTTCCTTTCCTGTGGCAGTCCTCATGAGAGCCAGTTTCATCATAGTGCTGATGGTTTTTGCGACTGCACTTGAAGAAACTTTCAAAGTTCTTGAAATGTTCCGTATTGCCTGAACTTAATGTCTTAAAGTAATGATGGACTGTCGTTTCTTTTTGCTTATTTGAGCTGTTCTTGAGCTGTTCTTGCCATAATATGGACTAAAAGACCATCTTCTGTTAACCCCCCCCTTGTCACAACACAACTGATTGCCTCAAACGCATTAAGGTAAGAAATTCCACAAATTAACTTTCAACAAGGCACACCTGTTAATTGAAATGCATTCCAGGTGACTACCTCATGAAGCTGGTTGAGATAATTCCAAGAGTGTGCAAAGCTGTCATGAAGGCAACGGGTGGCTATTTGAAGATTCTCTAATATAAAATATATTTTGATATGTTTAACGCTTTGTTGGTTACTACATGATTCTATATGTGTTACGTCATACACTGCTCAAAAAAATAAAGGGAACACTAAAATAACACATCCTAGATCTGAATGAATGAAACATTTTTATTAAATACTTTTTTCTTTACATAGTTGAATGTGCTGACTACAAAATCACACAAAAATTATCAATGGAAATCAAATTTATCAACCCATGGAGGTCTGGATTTGGAGTCACACTAAAAATTAAAGTGGAAAACCACACTACAGGCTGATCCAACTTTGATGTAATGTCCTTAAAACAAGTCAAAATGAGGCTCAGTAGTGTGTGTGGCCTCCACGTGCCTGTATGACCTCCCTACAACGCCTGGGCATGCTCCTGATGAGGTGGCGGATGGTCTCCTGAGGGATCTCCTCCAGACTTGGACCAGTCTGTGGTGCAACGTGGCGTTGGTGGATGGAGCGAGACATGTTGTACCAGATGTGCTCAATTGGATTCAGGTCTGGGGAACGGGCGGGCCAGTCCATAGCATCATAGCATATGGTCTCACAAGGGTCTGAGGATCTCATCTCGGTACCTAATGGCAGTCAGGCGACCTCTGGCTAGCACATGGAGGCTGTGCGGCCCCCAAAAGAAATGCCACCCCACACCATGACTGACCCACCGCCAAACGGTCATGCTGGAGGATGTTGCATGCAGCAGAACGTTCTCCACGGCGTCTCCAGACTCTGTCACGTCTGTCACGTGCGTGTGAACCTGCTTTCATCTGTGAAGAGCACAGGGCGCCAGTGGCGAATTTGCCAATCTTGGTGTTCTCTGGCAAATGCCAAAAGTCCTGCACGGTGTTGGGCTGTAAGCACAACCCCCACCTGTGGACGTCGGGCCCTCATACCACCCTCATGGAGTCTGTTTCTGACCGTTTGAGCAGACACATGCACATTTGTGGCCTGCTGGAGGTCATTTTGCAGGGCTCTGGCAGTGCTCCTCCTAATCCTCCTTGCACAAAGGCGGAGGTAGCGGTCCTGCTGCTGGTGTTGTTGCCCTCCTATGGCTCCTCCACGTCTCCTGATGTACTGGCCTGTCTCCTGGTAGCGCCTCCATGCTCTGGACACTACGCTGACAGACACAGCAAACCTTCTTGCCACAGCTCGCATTGATGTGCCATCCTGGATGAGCTGCAATACCTGAGCCACTTGTGTGGGTTGTAGACTCCGTCTCATGCTACCACTAGAGTGAAAGCACCGCCAGCATTCAAAAGTGACCAAAACATCAGCCAGGAGCATAGGAACTGAGAAGTGGTCTGTGGTCACCACCTGCAGAACCACTCCTTTATTGGGGGTGTCTTGCTAATTGCCTATAATTTCCACCTTTTGTCTATTCCATTTGCACAACAGCATGTGAAATTTATTGTCAATCAGTGTTGCTTCCTACGTGTACAGTTTGATTTCACAGAAGTGTGATTGACTTGGAGTTACATTGTGTTGTTTAAGTGTTCCCTTTATTCTTTTGAGCAGTGTAGTTTTGATGTCTTCACTATTATTCTACAATGTATAAATTGGTTAACTGCAAGGAAACACGTGTCGTCATCATTGCTTTGCACAAAAAGGGCTTCACAGGCAAGGATATTGCTGCCAGTAAGATTGCACCTAAATCAACCATTTATCAGATCATCAAGAACTTCGAGAGCGTTTCAATTGTTGTGAAGAGGGCTTCAGGGCGCCCAAGAAAGTCCAGCAAGCGCCAGGACCGTCTGCTAAAGTTGATTCAGCTGCGGGATCGGGGCACCAACTGTACAGAGCTTGCTCAGGAAATGGCAGCAGGCAGGTGTGAGTGCATCTGCACGCACAGTGAGGCGAAGACATTTGGAGGATGACCTGGTGTCAAGAAGGGCAGCAAAGAAGCCACTTCTCTACAGGAAAAACATCAGGGACACACTGATATTCTGCAAAAGGTACAGGGATTGGACTGCTGAGGACTGGGGTAAAGTCATTTTCTCTGATGAATCCTCTTTCCGAATTGTTTGGGGCATCTGGAAAAAAGCTTGTCCGGAGAAGAAAGCGCTACCATCAGTCCTGTGTCATGCCAACAGTAAAGCATCCTGAGACCATTCATGTGTGGGGTTGCTTCTCAGCCAAGGGAGTGGGCTCACTCACAATTTTGCCTAAGAACACAGCCATGAATAAATAATGGTACCAACACATCCTCCGAGAGCAACTTCTCCCAACCATCCAGGAACAGTTTGGTGACGAACAATGCCTTTTCCAGCATGATGGAGCACCTTGCAATAAGGCAAAAGTGATAACTAAGTGGCTCGGGGAACAAAACATCGATATTTTGGGTCCATGGCCAGGAAACTCCCCAGACCTTAATCCCATTGAGAACTTGTGGTCAATCCTCAAGAGGTGGGTGGACAAACAAAATCCCACAAATTCTGACAAACTCCAAGCATTGATTATGCAAGAATAGGCTGCCATCAGTCAGGATGTGGCCCAGAAGTTAATGACAGCATGCCAGGGCGGATTACAGAGGTCTTGAAAAAGAAGGGTCAACACTGCAAATATTGACTCTTTGCATCAACTTAATATAATTGTCAATAAAAGCCTTTGACACTTATGAAATGCTTGTAATTATACTTCAGTATTCCATAGTAACATCTGACAAAAATATCTAAAGACACTGAAGCAGCAAACTTTGTGGAAATTAATATTTGTGTCATTCTCAAAACTTTCGACCACAACTGTATGTATTGAACAAAAATATAAACGTAACATGTAATGTGTTGGTCCCATGTTTCATGAGCTGAAATAAAATACCCCGGAAATGTTCCATACGCAAATGTTGTGCACAAATTTGTTTATATCCCTGTTTGTGAGCATTTCTCTTTTCCCGAGATAATCGATCAACCTGACAGGTGTGGAATATCAAGAAGCTGATTGAACAGGTGCACAAATAAAAAGCCACTCTTAAATGTGCAGTTTTATCACACACCATGCCACAGATTCTTCAAGTTTTGAGGGAGCGTGTAATTGGCATGCTGACAGCAGGATATGTCCACCAGAGCTGTTGCCAGAGAATTTAATTTTAATTTCTCTACCATAAGCCACCTCCAACGTCGTTTTTGAGAATTTGGCAGTACATCCAAACGGCCTCACAACCGCAGACCACGTGTAACCATGCCCGCCCAGGACTTCCACATCCAGCTTCTTCACCTGTGGGATCATCTGAGACCAGCCACCTGGACAGCTGATGAAACTGAGGAGTATTTCTGTCTGTATTAAAGCCCTTTTGTGGGGAAAAACTCATTCTGATTGGCTGGGCCTAGCTCCCCAGTGGGTGGGCCTATGCCCTCCCACCCATGGCTGTGCCTTTGCCCAGTCATGTGAAATCCATAGATTAGGGCCTAATGTATTTATTTAAATTGACTGATTTCCTTATATGAACTGTAACTCAGTAAAATCGTTGACATTTTGTTGCATGTTGCGTTTATATTTTTGTTCAGTATAATTTCCTGCAACGATATGTATTTGACATGGATAATGCTGTTCTTTTGCTCAAACAATAACAAAATGAATACTGCTAAATTAATTGGTTTTGAAAATTTCAATTCTCCCTGACTGTCTAGCTTTTATTTAGGTGATTTATTAGTTCTCAGTTTATATAATACAAAAAAAATACGTCCATTATGTTTTTTACATACTTTATATCTGGTTTTAGTCGTTTTAAGTTTACACTGTTTGGCATTAGGCGACCCCAAAAAAACGCTTATCCTTTTGCATTGTAATATACCACATATTTTGCATTGTGGTGTATTGCAGTGTTTCCCAACCCTGGTCCTCGAGTACCCCCAAAAGTACACAGTTTCGTTGTTGCCCTTGACAAACACACCTCATTCAACTCATTGAGGGCTTGATGATTAGTTGACAAGTTGAATCAGGTGTGCTTGCCCTGGGTTACAATAAACAATTGTACTGTTGGGGGGGGTACTCGAGGACCAGGGTTGGGAAACACTAGTGTGTTATGTGACTGAGTTATCCTTTGTCGAGCGGCTATCCCCCTGGTCCTCTCATAAATTCAGAGAATTACCGAGCATGACCTCTCTCCTCCGTTAACTCTCCTTCCCTTCCCTCTCTTCCTGGACATGTGATCAATTAAAACCCTGTCCGGCGCATGCTGCGTGTCAGCACTTTCTCTGCCCCTCTGTCATTTTTCTCTTATGTATATCAGCACCAGTGTCCATTGAGGAAAGGAAGGCAAGGATAGTTTTTTAAAAATTATTTGGGGATGAGAAATATTTCTATACTTGTGTTTGTGCCAGAGAAAGTCAGTCCGCCTATTCCCAACTTGAAGTTTTCCCTGAAGGGAGGAGATCTGTCAGTTTATAGAGAGAAAGAGATGGAGCGAGAGATGTGAGATCTTCCAGGAGCTCTCTGTGGTCTTTAAAATAACTATAGGAAATATATTTTAGTATCTATACGTTGAATTTGGAAATAATTAAAATATCGAAAAATTTTAGCTCCTATAAATGATCAACCATATTGTGTAATATAAAAATGACAATTGTGTCATTTAAATCAAGTCATTTGTGTGTTCATCTTGAGGTTTGAGGCTCACTCTTTCCTTCACGTTCCTCAGTATATTATAGGAAAAATACTCAAATGATGGTATTGTTTTCTTTAGTCTACTGTTAATACAGCCCCGAATGTTTTTGGATGTCAGCAGTCGACTTTTCAACATATTGGACTTTCAAGAAAATCCTATATCTTGAAAACTTGACTGCTGACATGCAAAAACATTTTGAGACTATGTCAACAGTAGACTAATTAAAGGTAATACCAAAAGACCACTTAAAAGTTTTTGAGTGGTATTTTCCTTTAAGCTTTCACTTTGGAACCAATGAGATAAGCCTTCTCTATCAGGACCTGCCAAATTCTATTAAGTGACTTTTTGATGGGTCATTATTGGATCAACCCTCCACTGTAACACAATTATACTGACGATTACGCACTAATGCAGTTGCCCAATCACAAGCAGTGCTGCACACTGAAGGAGATTGGTAGACACTGGCAACCCACTGACAGATCAGGCCTGGGGAAGGAAATGAGACTTAATTTAGTGCTTCAACCGATCGAAAAATACCCCATGTTATTTAAGACCTTGCAATTTGATGCCCATGAAACAAATGAGACAGAATGAAAGATGAGATTTATTTTTATTCCTCTCATCTGATGTGTTCTTCTGTTTATCCCGGAGATCTAAGTGTTCGCTTTAACACTGCCCAGTTCAGTTTGTTGGACCTTCCCTCCTTCGCTGTCACCATAGAATACCTCTGTCTGTTCACACACTCATTCCTTGTTGTCTCTCCTTGTAAAAGTCACTCTCCCCTCCTTCCCGGTCCCCCCTTTCAGTAAATGATGCTGTCTTTCTTTGCCTTTTCTGGGACTTGAGAGTGAAGGGTTATCTTCTCTCTGCCAGTAAATCAAACAGCCCTATATATCTGTATGTTCCTCTCTCTCGCTCTCTCGCCCTCTCTCTCTCTAGGGACTGCAATCTTCCCAATCTCAGGTTGAATTATCCCATACTCCACTTTTCTAATTGCCCGTCCTGCTCACCTTCACTTCTTATAGGTCTTTGAGAAAGCCTTATAGTTCAATACAATTGACTTCACCCTCTACAGTCCTTGAACGATGCCTTTTTGGATTCTTCTCCCATTAACTCATCCCTCCCCATCCTGTTCCATTTCATCAGAGGTCCTTGATAGACTTCAATAGACCATCTTGAGATGTACTATAGGCATCTACAAAGAAGCCCCTTCATCTTGACAGGAGGGTCTGTTGTCCCCGACAATAGCCCTCTTAGACTGAGCCCCAAATCATTCCACATCCTGCTCTTTCTCCTCCCCAGTTCTCTTCTCACTCTTAATATCTCCTCCTCTGCCCCATCCTCTTCTTCCTCAGAAGAAGTCCTTGGAGGCGGCCTCCACAAAGTTGGGAGCGGACATGAGGATAGCGATGGTGCAGATGATGTTGAACACACTGAAGGCCACCAGGCAGAGCCGGTCGATTACTGCTGCCGCAAACTTCCACTGGTCGGCCACGCTCTCCGTCTCATCCTGCTCACGGAAGCGGTCCGCCATGTAACGCACTTCCTCCAGAATAGCCTGGAGCTGAGGGTCGCCTATACGCCCTGCTGAGTACTGTCCTCCACTCCCCATTCCGAAGACTCCGCCGCTGGAAATGGTGCTAGGGCAGCCCACGGTGTCCGGGATGGGGGGTGGCGGAGGGCTGCAAAATGGTGGGGGCAGATGGGGAGGGGGACTGCCTGCTACTCGAGGAGGCCCGGCCGAGATGCTGTAATTCTGGATGTGATCTGGGAGCAGTGGGGGGTCGTCCAGATTCTGGAAGCCAATGTAGAGCAGGTTTCCATTGTTGTTGGCACTGGACTGGGTGTGAAGATGGGGATGACCCAAGTGCTGGGGGCCAGCCTGGAGAGGGACCAGGTTCTGGGGGTGGAGCGGGTGGAGTGTGGGGTCTGGAGGGTTAGGGATGCTACCGCTCTGGGAGCTTGAGGAGCAGCGCCGTAGGTGGGGGGCGCAGGGTGGTCGCTCTGGATCATCACTCTCCCCTGGGCGCTTCATACGTAGGAACCATGCTACCCACTGCAGTAGGACCACATTAACCTGAAATGAAGAGAAAGGAGAATCAATCAGAGAAGGATGTTATAATATACACTGAGTGTACAAAACATTGAACACCTGCTCTTTCCATGACAGACTAACCAGGTGAAAGCTATGATCCGGTATTGATGTCACTTGTTAAATCCACTTCAACTCAATATTAGTAAGGTGTTCTTAATGTTTTGTACACTCAGTGTAGATACATAGCAAGGGAGGTAAACACATCTAGTGAGGAATACACCTACACCTAAAAAGGGTAGTGCACTTAAATACACTAAGGGGGAAACCTTTCAGCTGGTAAAAGCTTGACACAGTGGGTGGTGTGTGCAGATGCTGGTATATTCAACTTGACCTTTTGTATTCAACGCTACTTTCATGAACACAAGAATGAGAAAATCACCTAAGGCAGGAAACCTTTTATATAAAGCCTCATTTAAATTCTAACCGTGGAATTAAAGTTAGACACAGGCATTTGTCTCCCCCTTAGGGATCTTTTATCCCTTTTATATCTAGACAAAAAGCTGTCTTTATACAGTCTTTTTTATATATCTGGAAGCGGTAGGGGGTCAAAAACCAATAGTCACGTCCCGCCAATAGTCATTGTTGCGGTATTTTCTTTAAAAATTCTGCCTACGGCTCTGTGAAAACCGGGACGTTCAACAAGTCCCAGCTTTGGGACAACCAATCACAAAACTTCAAAGTAATACTTAGGCATGTATTCTCTCCATCCACTTGCTCTTCATCGCTCGATTAATTTCTCCTCGCATGTTAAATCAGTTGGTGTAGACGTTTTCTAGCAAGCTATCAATGTGCATATAATGTCTAACAAGTGGAGAGAGGCTAGGAAAACAAGATGAAATGCCGATCTGCGTTCTGAATGAGTTACAGCAGATCATCTGTCCACCGCAACTTTTTTGAGGACACAAACACACACAAGTCCACTGCTATCTTGGTTTAACTATCTCATGTTATCTAAATGTAATAATGATTAAATAGGCTACATTTCTTTAAATGGACAATTCTGTGAACTGTCTTGTGCAAGTTTTAAATTGACACACTACCTGTTAGCAAAGGTGACAGAGATGATTTGCAGGAATTTGTAGTATTGCATGATGTCTACAGTGCATTCGGAAAGTATTCAGACCCCTTGACTTTTTCCATAGTTTGTTACGTTACAGCCTTATTATAAAATTGATGAGAGAAACACAATTTAATCAGTCTACACACACTACCCCATAATGACAAGGTAAAAACTGGTTTTTAGACAATAAAACATTTAAATATCATAAGTATTCAGACCCTTTACTCTACTTTGTTGAAGCACCTTTGGCAGCGATAACAGTCTTCTTGGGTGTGACGCTACAAGCTTCCCAAATTTTGGGAATTTCTCCTATTCTTCTCTGCAGGTCCTCTCAAGCTCGGTCAGGTTGGATGGGGAGCGTCGCTGCACAGCTATTTTCAGGTCTCTCCAGAGATGTTCGATCGGGTTCAAGTCTGGACTCTGGCTGGGCCACTCAAAGACATTCAGAGACTTGTCCTGAAGCCACTCCTGCATTGTCTTAGCTGTGTGCTTAGGGTAGTTGTCCTATTGGAACGTGAACCTTTACCCTAATCTGAGGTCCTGAGCGCTCTGGAGCAGGTTTTCATCAAGGATCTCTCTGTACATTGGATATGGATATTCAGCTAGCGGGATACACCCTGCACCGGCAGGATAGAACAGCACAGTAAGACGAGGGGGGGCGGTCTGTGCATATTTGTAAACAACAGCTGGTGCACGAAATCTAAGGAAGTCTCTTTTGCTCGCCTGAAGTAGAGTATATTGTGATAAATTGCAGGCCACACTACTTGCCTAGAGAGTTCTCAGCTATACTTTTCGTGGCTGTTTATTTACCACCACAGACAGATGCTGGCACTAAGAACGCACTCAGTCAGCTGTATAAGGAAATAAGCAAACAGGAAACCACTCACCCAGAGGCGGCGCTCCTAGTGGCCGGAGACTTTAATGCAGGGAAACTTAAATCAGTTCTACCAAATCTCTATCAACATGTTAAATGTGCAACCAGAGGGAAAAAAATTCTAGATCACCTGTACTCCACACACAGAGACATGTACAAAGCTCTCCCTCGCCCTCCAYTTGGTAAATCYGACCACAACTCTATCYTCCYGATTCCTGCTTACAAGCWAAAAYKAAAGCAGGAAGCACCAGTKACTCRGTCTATAAAAMAATKGTCAGATGAAGCAGATGCTAAACTACAGGACTGCTTTGCTATCACAGACTGGAACATGTTCCGGGATTCTTCCGATGACATTGAGGAATACACCACATCAGTCACTGGCTTTATCAATAAGTGCATCGAGGACGTCGTCACCACAGTGACTGTACGTACATACCCCAAACAGAAGCCATGGATTACAGGCAATATTCGCACTGAGCTAAAGGGTAGAGCCGCCGCTTTCAAGGTGCGGTACTCTAACCCGGAAGCTTACAAGAAATCCTGCTATGCCCTGCGACGAACCATCAAACAGGCAAAGCGTCAATACAGGGCTAAGATTGAATCATACTACACCGGCTCCGACGCTCGTCGAATGTGGCAGGGCTTGCAAACTATTACAGACTACAAAGGGAACCACAGCCGCGAGCTGCCCAGTGACACGAGCCTACTAGACGAGCTAAATCACTTCTATGCTCGCTTCAAGGCAAGCAACACTGAGGCATGCATGAGAGCATCAGCTGCTCCGGACGACTGTGTGATCACGCTCTTTGTAGCCGACGTGAGTAAGACCTTTAAACAAGTCAACATACACAAGGCTGCGGGGCCAGACGGATTACCAGGATGTGTGCTCCGGGCATGTGCTGACCAACTGGCAGGTGTCTTCACTGACATTTTCAACATGTCCCTGATTGAGTCTGTAATACCAACATTCTTCAAGCAGACCACCATAGTCCCTGTGCCCAAGAACACAAAGGCAACCTGCCTAAATGACTACAGACCCGTAGCACGCACGTCCGTAGCCATGAAGTGCTTTGAAAGGCTGGTAATGGCTCACATCAACACCATTATCCCAGAAAGCCTAGACCCACTCCAATTTGCATACCGCCCAAACAGATCCACAGATGATGCAATCTCTATTGCACTCCACACTGCCCTTTCCCACCTGGACAAAAGGAACACCTATGTGAGAATGCTGTTCATTGACTACAGCTCAGCGTTCAACACCATAGTACCCTCAAAGCTCATCACCAAGCTAAGGAACCTGGGACTAAACACCTCCCTCTGCAACTGGATCCTGGACTTCCTGACAGGCTGCCCCCAGGTGGTGAGGGTAGGTAGCAACACATCTGCCACGCTGATCCTCAACACTGGAGCTCCCCAGGGGTGCGTGCTCAGTCCCCTCTTGTACTCCCTGTTCACCCACGACTGCATGGCCAGGCATGACTCCAACACCATCATTAAGTTTGCTGACGACACAACAGTGGAAGAATAACAACCTATCCCTCAACGTAACCAAGACTAAGGAGATGATTGTGGACTACAGGAAAAGGAGCACCGAGCACGTCCCCATTCTCATCGACTGGGCACGACAAAGCCTATTCACCCTCAGGAAACTAAAAAGATTTGGCATGGGTCCTGAGATCTTCAAAAGGTTCTACAGCTGCAACATCGAGAGCATCCTGACCGGTTGCATCACTGCCTGGTACGGCAATTGCTCGGCCTCCGACCGCAAGGCACTTCAGAGGGTGGTGCGTACTGCCCAGTACATCACTGGGGCAAAGCTGCCTGCCTGCCATCCAGGACCTCTACACCAGGCGGTGTCAGAGGAAGGCCCTAAAAATTGTCAAAGACCCCAGCCATAGGCTGTTCTCTCTACTACTGCATGGCAAGCGGTACCGGCATGCCAAGTCTAGGACAAAAAGGCTTCAACAGTTTTTACCCCCAAGCCATAAGACTCCTGAACAGGTAACCAAATGGTTACCTGGACTATATGCATTGTGTGCCCCCCCCCAACTCCTCTTTTATGCTGCTGCTACTCTCTGTTTATCATATATGCACGATACCTACATGTACATACTACTTCAATAAGCCTGACTAACAGGTGTCTGTATATAGCCTTGCTACTCTTTTTTCAAATGTCTTTTTACTGTTGTTTTATTTCTTTACTTACCTACACACATACCTTTTTTCCCCACACCATTGGTTAGAGCCTGTAAGTAAGCATTTCACTGTAAGGTCTATACCTGTTGTATTCGGCGCACGTGACAAATAAACTTTGATTTGATTTGACATTGCGATTAATCTTTCCCTCAAACCTGACTAGTCTCCCAGTCCCTGCCGCGGAACATCCCCACAGAATGAGTTTGCCACCACCATGCTTCATCATAGGGATGGTGCCAGGTTTCCTCCAGACGTGAAGATTGGCATTCAGGCAAAATACTTCCATTTTGGTTTCATCAGACCAGAGAATCTTGTTTCTCATGGTCTGAGAGTCCGGTTTTCACTTTGTCATTGTGGGGTATTGTGTGTAGGATGATGAGGAATATTTTTATTTTAATCCATTTTAGAATAAGGCTGTAACGTAACAAAATGTGGAAAAAGTCAAGGGGTCTGAATACTTTCCGAATGCACTGTACTTTGACGCTAAATAGCATTTTCGAATCTGAGTAAATAGAGCCGCGAATATATTGATAAAAGTCAACTCCGAGAGAGATTTACATGATTATCAAAACGCCAGGGTAAGTGTTTCTAAAATCCCCAATTGGAAAAATGAATGGTGGGGAAATGATTGGAACCATTTCCCCATTTGAACACTAGGTTTTATGGGTATTATGACACCTCCACTGTGGGCCTCTATAGTGTCTGTTGTTGTTGTGCAATTATTAACATTGCCGTTCGATGCCCTTCTCTGAACCACCATCATTTACGTTGCTAATTGGCCAGCTGACTACCCAAAGTGGGCCATTTATCAGTGGGAAGACCTTGCAGATTGCACCAATCTATAAAGCATCTTCAACCCATCCATTCTCCTTCACCAAAACCCATTCTCTGAGTTGATGACATCAATAAATCTGTAAATGCCGTATCCGCCAAACAGGGGAAGCTGAGATATGCATTTGGAAAAGCTTCAAGGTATTGCACAAAGTGAGAGACTGAGATAAGGCTAGAAACTATGTCAAACACAAGCCTACAGACCCAGTGTATTATTGGGTCCAACCGAAAGGTATGGTACTGTTGATGCGAACTTGGACAGACTGCAAGGGAGTGAGGAGATATATAGTGATTTGTTAGTATAAGTGGTTTAGAAGGACAAATACAGAGGGATGTGGAGATTGGAGGGTGAAAAGATGGAGAAAACTATAGACAGAGGCGTTGAAGGAATAATCTACGACAGTTGGAGTGAAGGGCAGATAAAGAGGGTAACAATTAAGGGGTCAAAGGTAGTATTCCGGCAAGTATTGCATCAGTCAATTTTGAATTGGGGTGGCATTTGCGCCTCTTGCCTTTGCAACCATAATTTTTTTTAAATACTTTAAAATGACATAGTTGCACATCACATCATTCTGTTTTTAATTTAACGGTTTATCAATGATAAACCACAATGCAAGTTCTTTATACTGCATAAAAATGTCTGTTTATACATTGTTTGAAGCAAATTGGCTTGTCCCACTAGTGATGAGTATAGTTGTAGTGACATGTTTTTGAGATTTAGAGAGATCTATCGATTATTTAGAAGGCTAGAAAGTAAATAAACGTTGTAAAGTTTTAAAATGTTATGTCAATGTTACCTGCTTGTAAAACACTCATTACAAAGATATAAATGGACCTTAAGCATTCCCTCCCTTTAATGTCTTACATTTGAGGACTCCATTGATCATTTTGTGTGTCTAAATACAAAGTGTCATTGGTGTTACTCAATTTCAATGAAGAAAAATTGTGAGCAAAATGATTAATCATATTATTTTGATAAAGACATTGTAGCATTGTGATATACCAGGAGACCAGCCACGGAGGGATTGCTGGGTGAGCGCATAGTGTTTTCCTATGGGAATAGTTAGTCATGACTGGTGGTAGGCTAGCGGTTAAGAGCGTTGGGCCAGTAACCAAAAGGTCTCTGGTTCGAATCCCCGAGCCGACTAGGTTAAAAAAATCTGTCTGTGCCCTTGAGCAAGGCACTTAACCCTAATTGCTCCTGTAAGTTTTTCTGGATAAGAGCGTCTGCTAAATTACTAAAAATGTAACTGTCTTTGGCTGGAGTAGACAGCATGAGCTCTGGCCTTACCCATTTGGGCATCTGTCCTCCGTTTGGGTCGTGGTGATGATACTGCAGCCACCACCGTGTTAGCTTATGACTGACATCCCAACAATGATCATAGTACTGGCAAAGTACTGTCCTGAAAGGTGGGCAAAAAAGCAGGAAAGAGACAAAACAATTAGAGTAGAGCGAGGAAGCCATTTGTATAAACAATGCAACAGTGGTTCTTGCTGATCATGACTTGTCATTTTTCTTGGGCTTTAGTGAGCTGCATTTGTGTTTTAGTAGCCATCTGTCTGGCTGCAGGGAGCTCACCGGACCTAATTTCCAGCAGCGAATCTTTCAGATTTATTTAGCCAATTACATTTAAGGACAACCAGATGGTTAGATCACCAGGGGCCTGACAAACATTTGGGACAATTATTTCAAGCACACATACATTCTAGACTCTAACACGCGTATAAGAACACACACACCTATAAGAGGGATGGAATCTGAAGTGGCTGGCATGATCTCTGCCACCAGCAACATGAAGACAGTGAGAGAGAGCAGCACAGTGATACCTGAAAAGAGAGAGGAAGATATTGAAAATGTATAAAACAGTGAGTGGATGCTGAGCACCGTCTCCATTCTAACTGACTAGGCTCTTGGGTTTTGAAATACTCAGGGCAACTAAAACACACTACTCCCCACACTTATCACACATTATCAACATCAGTGCGTCAATTAGTTTTGATCTCGGTCCAGCCTACAGAAATCCACATTTGTTAATGATAAACTTTCTTATAGGCATCTCGTTTGGCAAATACTTTATGGTCTCTACCAATCAAGCCAATGGTTATTGATTTCAATAGAATTGAATATGATTCGATTTGGTTCGATCTGATGCAAAGTGTGACAGAGTAATGTACCCAAAAGTGAAATTACTTTACTACATTCCTCTTCTTCAATTGCCCTTAGTAGAGCCTTACTTCTAACCCACACATATGCTTACCCTATATTAGCAATCCATCTACCCCAGCTGTCTCTGCCCCCCCCCCAACTCCCTCCCTTCTCCATCTTCATTCATCAGATTTAATCTTCATCTCCTCCCATTACCTCTGTCCCACTTTTTTTTAAACCCACATTTTACAAGTGCTTTCTTGGCATAACTGGTGGCGTCCAGAAGCAAGCCGATAAAACAAACACTGTCAAGTGAGTCAGTCCTGTTCGCTCATTAGTAAAACGAATGTCCCTTCAAGGGTTGAGAGGAAATCAGAAAATCACTTTTAAGAATGTCACAGTAAGAAATGGACAGTGGCTTTCATTTAAGCAATATGCTTTACTTGGCTAGCCTGGTTGATACCAAACTCCAAGTCCTCCTTACTTCAGCGGCTGGGGAGGCTCTTTGATGTTGTTGGCACAATCAATGCGTTTCAAATGCACCCTATTCCCCATATAGTGCACTACTTTTGGCCAGAGCCCTGGTCAAAAGTAGTAGACAAAGGGAATAAGATGCCATTTGGGATGCAGATAGAGCCTCAATAACGAAGGTTGCTGTGCTTTACACTGGTTTGTTCCACTCTCCATCTCTCTCGCTGTAACCACCCCACACACAAATAGGCTGTGAGCACTGACCCCTTGCTTTACAACTGTTCGTTTTCAAATCCAGATAGCAAGAGTTTTCAATGCCCCTCGGGTAATTTTGGGGGGTAATAACCAATCAGTGCCAAAGCACAAAGCTGGAAGCATTTCTACCCTATCATGAGACGCCGATTTAGAGTTTAAAAAACAGCCTCTCCACACTATGATAGGTATTGGGTACATAGCTTGTGTGTTACAACAAAACCTGGTATCAGCCAGGCTGTTCATCAAGCATGGTGTCAAGCTGAATTCCTGGAAGGCTGTGTGTATGCTCTCACTCCCTAATCAATTCCTGGGCTTAATTACATCAATATGTTAATTGGCTGTGGTGTGTAATACAATGCAGTGTAATGCATCCTCAAATTAGGTTAAAACGTTTTACATTTACCTAGTTCTTCTAGGTCTTCTTTGTTTTCCTCCACTTTTTAGTTTTTTCTAGAATCAATCTACTTTCCCTCCCCTGTCATCTTTTCTTCCCCGTCACCATTATTCCCCCACATCCTTTCTTATTCCTCCCTATACCTCTAAGTCATTTCCTCTTCTCCTCTCCATGCTGCTGTCCACCATCCTCTCCTCTCTATGTTCCTAACCTAAATAAGGTTAGTCTATTCTATCACTCTTGGATCATGTTCTCTCTCTGCTCACCCAGAGAGATCTTCTCTCCAGAGTCGGCAGGCAGTAGGAAGATAAGCAGGGTCATGGAGGATAGCAGGACACAGGGGATGAGCAAGTTTAGAGCGGTATGAGAGTGCGCCGGCGGATGGTCACAACGAACGTCACGTCAGGGTAGGGCTCCTTACAACAGTCATAGAACACCTCGCTACGAGTACCTGGCACTCCTTGAGAGAAAGAAAATCAAAAAAAGAGTAAAGGAGAGAATAAATATTTTTTTATAAAAGTTGAGTTGACACTGAAGTTGAGAAATTGATAACAGAAATTTAGGAGGGCAATTCCAACCCCACTGACCCACTAGGTCCCACTCCCCGTTGGACATGTACCCGAGATGTCGGCCTCGTTCATTTGTAGGTCCATCAGCCAGCCATCGTACGTCCACGAGCCAAACTTCATCTCACACTTTTGGATGTCGAAGGGGAACCAACGTACGTCCACGTTACATGTGCTCATGAAAATCCCTGACAGACGTGGGAAGAGATTGATTAAAAGGGAGGCAAAGAGTGAAGTATAAGAAGTATAGACACTTCCTTTCGCACGAGGCGATTTGAAGAAAGAATGAGAGACATTTGACTTTTGGTCCACATATACTCTTTAAGAAAATATGTACTTTGCATATACAGTTGTGGCCGAAAGTTTTGAGAATGACACAAATATAAATTTCCACAAAGTTTGCTGCTTCAGTGTCTTTAGATATTTTTGTCAGATGTTACTATTGAATACTGAAGTATAATTACAAGCATTCATAAGTGTCAAAGGCTTTTATTGACAATTACATAAAGTTGAGCAAAGAATCAATATTTGCAGTGTTGACCCTTCTTTTTCAAGACCTCTGCAATCCGCCCTGGCATGCTGTCAATTAACTTCTGGGCCACATCCTGACTGATGGCAGCCATTCTTGCATAATCAATGCTTGGAGATTGTCAGAATTTGTGGGATTTTGTTTGTCTACCCGCCTCTTGAGGATTGACCACAATTCTCAATGGGATTAAGGTCTGGGGAGTTTCCTGGCCATGGACCAAAATATCGATGTTTTGTTCCCAGAGCCACTTAGTTATCACTTTTGCCTTATGGCAAGGTGCTCCATCATGCTGGAAAAGGCATTGTTCGTCACCAAACTGTTCTGGATGGTTGGGAGAAGTTGCTCTCGGAGGATGTGTTGGTACCATTCTTTATTCATGGCTGTGTTCTTAGGCAAAATTGTGAGTGAGCCCACTCCCTTGGCTGAGAAGCAACACCACACATGAATGGTCTCAGGTGCTTTACCGTTGGCATGACACAGGACTGATGGTAGCGCTCACCTTGTCTTCTGGACAAGCTTTTTTCGTAAAGGGGATTCATCAGAGAAAATGACTTTACCCCAGTCCTCAGCAGTCCAATCCCTGTACCTTTTGCAGAATATCAGTGTGTCCCTGATGTTTTCCTGGAGAGAAGTGGCTTCTTTGCTTCAATGCTGACACCAGGCCATCCTCCAAAAGTCTTCGACTCACTGTGCGTGCAGATGCACTCACACCTGCCTGCTGCCATTCCTGAGCAAGCTCTGTACTGGTGGTGCCCGATCCCGCAGCTGAATCATCTTTAGGAGACGGTCCTGGCGCTTGCTGGACTTTCTGGGCGCCCTGAAGCCTTCTTCACAACAATTGAACCGCTCTCCTTGAAGTTCTTGATGATCCGATAAATGGTTGATTTAGGTGCAATCTTACTGGCAGCAATATCCTTGCCTGTGAAGCCCTTTTTGTGCAAAGCAATGATGACGGCACGTGTTCCTTGCAGGTAACCATGTTTGACAGAGGAAGAACAATGATTCCAAGCACCACCCTCCTTTTGAAGCTTCCAGTCTGTTATTCAAACTCAATCAGCATGACAGAGTGATCTCCAGCCTCGTCAACACTCACACCCTGTGTTAACGAGAGAAAAACATGTCAGCTGGTCCTTTTGTCGCAGGGGTGAAATGCTGTGGAAATGTTTTTTGGAATTCAGTTCATTTGCATGGCAAAGAGGCCTTTGCAATTAATTGCAATTCATCTGATCACTCTTCATAACATTCTTGAGTATATGCAAATTGCCATCATACAAACTGAGGCAGCAGACTTTGTGAAAATTAATATTTGTGTCATTCTCAAAACTTTTGGCCACGACTGTACAGTGCATTCGGTAAGTATTCAGACCCCTTCACTTCATCCACATTTTGTTACGTTACAGCCGTATTCTAAAATGTATTTTTCCTCATCAATCTACATACAACACCCCATAATGACAAAGCGAAAACAGGTTTTTAGAAACAGATACCTTATTTACATAACTTTTCAGACTCTTTGCTTTGAGATTTGAAATTGAGCTCAGGTGCATCCTGTTTCCATTGATCATCCTTGAGATGTTTCTACAACTTGTTTGGATTGATTGGACATGATTTGGAAAGGCACACACCTGTCTATATAAGGTCCCACAGTTGTCAGAGCAAAAACAAGCCATGAGGTTGAAGGAGCTGTCCATAGAGCTCCGAGATAGGATTGTGTCGAGGCACAGATCTGGGGAAGGGTACAAAAAAATTCTGCAGCATTGAAGGTCCCCAAGAATACAGTGGCCTCCATCATTCTTCAACGAAGGAAGTTTGGAACCACCAAGACTTTTCCTAGAGCTGGCCGCCCGGCCAAACTGAGTAATCGGGGGAGAAGGGCCTTGGTCAGGGAGGTGACCAAGAACCCGATGGTCACTCTCACTGAGATCCAGAGTTCCTCTGTGGAGATGGGAGAACCTTCCAGAAGGACAACCATCTCTGCAGCACTCCACCAATCAGGCCTTTATGGTAGAGTGGCCAGATGGAAGCCACTCCTCAGTAAAAGGCACATGACAGCCTGCTTGGAGTTTGCCAAAAGGCACCTAAAGGACTCTCAGACCATGAGAAACAACATTTTGGCCTGAATGCCAAGTCTGGAGAAAACCTGGCACCGTCCCTACGGTGAAGCATGGTGGTGGCAGCATCATGCTGTGGGGGTGTTTTTCAGCGACAAGGACTGGCCAAATGTCCTTGAGTGGCCCTGCCAGAGCCCGGACTTGAACCAGATCGAACATCTCTGGAGAGACCTGAAACTAGCTGTGCAGCAACGCTCCCCATCCAACCTGACAGAGCTTGAGAGGATCCGCAGAGAAGAATGGGAGAAACTTGAGGCTGTATTTGCTGGCAAAGGTGCTTCAACAAAGTACTGAGTAAAGGGTCTGAATACTCCGTTTTTTTTTATAAATTTGCAAACATTTGTAAAAGGCTATTTTTGCTTTGTCATTATGGAGTGTTGTGTGTAAATTGATGAGGGGGAAAAAAACATTTATTACATTTTTTATTACATTTTAGAATAAGGCTGTAATTTAACAAAATGTGGGGAAATTCAAGGGGTCTGAATACTTTCTGAATGCACTGTATCTTCTTGTTCTGGCACCTATCTTTAAGCATTCTGGAGGAGGGATCAGTACACAGAAAAACAGTGCAAGAGTGAATGGCTACGTCTCAATTATCTCTCCTTCCTCCCAAAGTGTGCACTTCACTGATTTGGAAGGAAATGAATGTGTAAATTCCTTCTAAACTTGCCGCTGCCTCCACCAATCTAATACTTTAAGATTTTTGGGAAGTGGTGAGGGGGAGAATCTCAATTGCACACTCCTCGGGTCCTCTCTCCTCGCCTCCTTCTCAAAACCCATTGGAGGAGAAGGTCAGATGGGTGGGACCTCTGGCTTTCTCATCCAATGAGTTTTGAAAATTAGGTGAGGAGAGAGGATGCGATATTCTCCCAATGAGTACACTTCAGGAGAAAGGAGATAGAGAGTGACTCTGATCTCTACTCTGCAGACAACTGATCAACCTTTTCATTATACAGAAACACACACACAAAGTACCACATTATTGAGGCACACAGGGGGAAACACATACACACACAGAGATGACACACCAAGTACTACACAGTTTAGATTGCTGGCAAACTTAAGCAAAGCAATTACTGAAATGACAAAACGCTATTGAGTTTTCCAGTAGAGCACAAAACTACAATGCCGTAGTAGCCAAACAGCACTCAAAAACATGAATTATGAGACACAAGACATGCAAATAAGGGACAACCAGATGGTTAGAAAAGCAATTTGAATGGGTTAGCTGATTTTCCGAAAATGCCACCAGAAGTTGACGATCAAACCAATACTAAATTAAATCCAGTATTGATTATAAAACTTAGTCATCACATAAACATAAAATGTCTAATACAATATTTATTTTGGGGGGGAATCACACATAATGGCATCTCCAGAGTAGAGATCAGTATTTTCTATCTCTATGTTTTTAATAAATGTAACCTTTTATTTAACTAGGCAAGTCAGTTAAGAACAAATTCTTAATGACAATGACGGCCTACCGGGGAACAGAGGGTTAACTGTCTTGTTCAGGGGCAGAATGACAGATTTTTACCTTGTCAGCTTGGCGATTATATCCAGCAACCTTTGGGTTACTGGCCCAATGCTCTAACCACTAGGCTACCTGCCGCCCCAGGTAACCTAGTGGTTAGATGGCACTCTCTGGGTGCGTCCCAATATATCCCCTTTCTCCTGAAGTGTACAGTACTCATTGGGAGAATCTCAATTGCATACTCTGCTTGGTATGGCAACTGCTCGGCATCCGACCGCAAGGCGCTACAGAGGGTAGTGCGTACGGCCAAGCTTCCTGCCATTCAGGACCTCTATACAAAGCGGTGTCAGAGGAAGGCCCTAAAAATTGTCAAAGACTCTAGCCACCCAAGTCATGGACTGTTCTCTATGCTTCCGCACGGAAAGTGGTACTGGAGCACCACGTCTAGGTCCAAAAGGCTCCTTAATAGTTTCTACCCCCAAGCCATAAGACAGCTAAACAGTTAATTGGCTATCCGGACTATTTGCATTGACCCGCTTTTTTTTTATTCTGCTACTACTCGCTGTTTATTATCTATGCATAGTCACTTTACCCCTACCTACATGTACATATTACCTCGACTAATCTGCACCCCCGCACATTGACTCGATCCTGTACCCCCTGTATATAACCCTGTTATTGTTAATTATGATTTTTTTTTAATTGTAACTGTTTATTTCACTTTTTATTTTTTTAGCAAATATTTTCTTACTTAAAAAAAAACTCTGCATTGTTGGTTCAGGGCTTGTAAGTAAGCATTTCACGGTAAGGTCTACACTTGTTGTATTCAGCGCATGTGACAAATACAATTTGATTTATAGTTTCCCGCTGAGCCGTAAAGGCATGTGACAAGGAAATTGTCAACATAAACAGTCCAAAACACAACTTACAACTCTCCAAAACTAATGCAATTTCCTTACAACTGCACCTCTTTGCTCTGTGGCAAGGCCATTGTAATAACTCATTATTTTCTCTAGATTCATTAAAACTAAAATGATTAGCGAAAAGCTACTTTTACCTCCATTTTCAATTCACTGCTCTCCTGCAGCTCTGTAACAGATCCTCTCAGCTAACAATTAGGTTACTCTAAAAGCCGATCCGACAAGCAACCTTCCTTGACACAAAATATCCTCAAACTGCAACATGTCGAAAAATATATCTTAAAACTCTGGAGAATCCCTTGAAAAACAACCTCTACACAGGAAACAAGATGGATCACCCCAGCCTTCAAAAACCTATTTCCTTCCTTTCCCTTAGTGTTTGTCCCAAACGGCAGCCTATTTCCTTTATAGTGCACTACTTTTGGGTTCTGGTCAAAAGTGGTGCACTATGTAGGGCAGGGGTAGGCAACCCTGTTACTAGAGTGCTGCAGGTACTGCAGGTTTTTGTTCCAACTAAATCAAATCAAATTGTATTTGTCACATGCCGAATACAACAGGTGTAGTAGACCTTACAGTGAAATGCTTACTTACAAGTCCTAACCAACAATGCAGTTAAAAAAATAAGGATAAGAAATAAAAATAACAAATAATTTAAAGAGTAGCAGTAAAATAACAATAGCGAGTCTATATACAGGGTGTACCGGTACAGAGTCAATGTGCGGGGACACCGGTTAGTCGAGGTAATGGAGGTAATATTTACATGTAGGTAGAGTCAGTGCCATCTCCGCAAGATGGCGCCGACAGGGATGGTCGCCTCTCTTCGAGTCCTTAGGAAACTATGCAGTATTTAGTTTTTTTGATGTATTATTTCTTACATTGTTACTCCAGGAAATGTTAAGTCTTATTACATACAGCTGGGAAGTACTATTGGATATAAGAGCGACGTCAACTTACCAACATTACAACCAGGAATACGACTTTTCCGAAGCGGATCCTCTGTTTGGACCACCACCCAGGACAATGGATCTAATCCCAGAAACCGACCCAAAACAACAGCGCCGCAAAAGGGGCAGACGGAGCGGCCTCCTGGTCAGACTCCGTAGACGTGCACTTCGCCCACCGCTCCCGAGTATACTACTCGCCAATGTCCAGTCTCTTATTAACAAGGTAGATAAAATTTGAGCACGGGTTGCCTTCCAGAGAGACATCAGAGATTGTAACATTATCTGTTTCACGGAAACATGGCTCTCTCGGGATATGTTGTCGGAATCGGTTCAGCCACCGGGCTTCTCCATGCATCGCACCAACAGAAATTAACACCTCTCTGGGAAGAGGAAGGGCGGGGGTGTATGCGTCATGATTAATGTCTCATGGTGTAATCGTAACAACATACAGGAACTCAAGTCCTTCTTCTCACCCGAACTAGAATTCCTTACAATCAAATGCCGGCCATATTACCTCCCAAGAGAATTCTCGTCGGTTATCGTCACAGCTTTGTACATTCCCCCTCAAGCAGACACCAAGACAGCCCTCAAGGAACTTCACTGGACTCTATGTAAACTGGAAACCATATATCCTGAGTGCATTTATTGTAGCTGGAGATTTTAACAAAGCAAATTTGAGAACCAGGCTACCTAAATTCTATCAGCATATTGATTGCTTTACTCGCGGGGGTAATACACTCGATCACTGCTACTCTAACTTCCGTGATGCATACAAAGCCCTCCCCCGCCCTCCCTTGGGCAAATCCCACCACTACGCCATCTTGCTCCTACTGTCTTATAGGCAGAAACTCAAACAGGATGTACCAGTGACTAGAAACATTCAGTGCTGGTCTGACCAATCGGAATCCATGCTTCAAGATTGTTTTGATCACGCAAACTGGAATATATTTCAGTCAGCCTCAGAGAACAACGTCAATCTATATGCTGACTCAGTAAGTGAGTTGATAAAGAAGTGTGTTGGAGATGTGGACCCACTGTGACTATTAAAACCTACCCTAACCAGAAACCGTGGATGGATGGTGGCATTCGTGCAAAACTGAAAGCGTGAACCACCGCATTTCACCATGGAAAGAGGTCTGGGAATATGGCTGAATATAAACAGTGTAGTTATTCCCTCCGCAAGGCAATCAAACAAGCGAAATGCTGGTACAGGGACAAAGTGGAGTTGTAATTCAACGGCTCAGACACAAGACATATGTGGCAGGGTCTACAGGAAATCACGGACTACAAAAAGAAAACCAGCCACGTCACGGACACCGACATCACGCTTCCAGACAAACTAAACGCCTACTTTTCCTGCTTTGAGGATAATACAGTGCCAACGTCACGGCCAGCGAACAAGGACTGCACCCCACCCCCTCCCTCTCCTCCGTGGCCAACGTGAGTAAAACATTTAAACGTGTTAACCCTCGCAGGGCTGCTGGCCCAGACGGCATCCCTAACCGCGTCCTCAGAGCATGCGCAGACCAGCTGGCTGGTGTGTTTAGAGACATATTCAATCGCTCCCTATCCCAGTCTGCTGTCCCCACATGCTTCAAGATGGCCACCATTGTTCCTGTACCCAAGAAGGCAAAGATAACTGAACTAAACGACAACCGCCCCATAGCACTCACTTCGGTCATCATGAAGTGCTTTGAGAGGCTAGTCAAGGATCATATCACCTGCACCTGCACCTTACCGGAAACCCTAGACCCACTTCAGTTTGCATACCGCCCCAACAGGTCCACAGACGATGCAATCGCCATCACACTGCACACTGCCCTATCCCATTTGGACAAGAGGAATACCTATGTAAGAATGCTGTTCATTGACTACAGCTCAACATTCAACACCATAGTACCCTCCAAGCTCATAATCAAGCTGGAGACCCTGGGTCTCAACCCCGCCCTGTGCAATTGGGTCCTGGACTTTCTGACTGGCCGCCCCCAAATCAAAGTTTATTTGTCACGTGCGCCGAATACAGCCTTACAGTGAAATGCTTACTTACAGGCTCTAACCAATAGTGCAAAAAAGGTATTAGGTGAACAATAGGTAAGTAAAGAAATAAAACAACAGTAAAAAGACAGGCTATATACAGAAGCGAGGCGATAAAAGTATCCAGGCTACATACATACATACCTGTTAGTCAGACTGATTGAGGTGGTATGTACATGTAGATATGGTTAAAGTGACTATGCATATATGATGAACAGAGAGTAGCAGTAGTGTAAAAGAAGGGTTGGCGGGTGGTGGGTGGCGGGTGGCGGGACACAATGCAGATAGCCCGGTTAGCCAATGTGCGGGAGCACTGGTTGGTCGGCCCAATTGAGGTAGTATGTACATGAATGTATAGTTAAAGTGACTATGCATATATGATAAACAGAGAGTAGCAGCAGCGTAAAAAGAGGGGTTGGGGGGGCACACAATGCAGATCGTCCGGGTAGCCATTTGATTACCTGTTCAGATGTTTTATGGCTTGGGGGTAAAAACTGTTGAGAAGCCTTTTTGTCCTATACTTGGCACTCCGGTACCACTTGCCATGCGGTAGTAGAGAGAACAGTCTATGACTGGGGTGGCTGGGGTCTTTGACAATTTTTAGGGCCTTCCTCTGACACCGCCTGGTGTAGAGGTCCTGGATGGCAGGCAGCTTAGCCCCAGTGATGTACTGGGCCATACACACTACCCTCTGTAGTGCCTTGCAGTCAGAGGCCGAGCAATTGCCGTACCAGGCAGTGATGCAACCAGTCAGGATGCTCTCGATGTTGCAGCTGTAGAACCTTTTGAGGATCTCAGGACCCACTAATCATTTTAGTTTCCTGGGGGGGAATAGGCTCTTCACAACTGTCTTGGTGTGTTTGGACTATTCTAGTTTGTTGTTGATGTGGACACCAAGGAACTTGAAGCTCTCAACCTGCTCCACTACAGCCCCGTCGATGAGAATGGGGCCGTGCTCGGTCCTCCTTTTCCTGTAGTCCATAATCATCTCCTTAGTCTTGGTTATGTTGAGGGATAGGTTATTATTCTGGCACCACCCTGCCAGGTCACTGACCTCCTCCCTATAGGCTGTCTCGTCATTGTTGGTGATCAGGCCTACCACTGTTGTGTCGCCTGCAAACTTAATGATGGTGTTGGAGTCGTGCCTGGCCATGCAGTCGTGGGTGAACAGGGAGTACACATAAGTGTTCCTTATGTCCAGGTGGGCAAAGGCAGTGTGGAGTGCAATAGAGATTGCATCATCTGTGGATCTGTTTGGGTGGTATGCAAATTGGAGTGGGTCTAGGGTTTCTGGGATAATGGTGTTGATGTGAGCCATTACCAACCTTTGAAAGCACTTCATGGCTACGGACCTGAGTGCTACGGGTCTGTAGTCATTTAGGCAGGTTGCCTTTGTGTTCTTGGGCACAGGGACTATGGTGGTCTGCTTGAAATATTTTGGTATTACAGACTCAATCAGGGACATGTTGAAAATGTCAGTGAAGACACCTGCCAGTTGGTCAGCACATGCCCGGAGCACACGCCCTGATAATCCGTCTGGCCCTGCAGCCTTGTGTATGTTGACCTGTTTAAAGGTCTTACTCACGTCGGCTACTGAGTGTGTGATCGCACAGTCGTCCGGAACAGCTGATGCTGTCATGCATGCCTCAGTGTTGCTTGCCTCGAAGCGAGCATAGAAGTGATTCAGCTCGTCTGTTAGGCTCGTGTCACTGGGCAGCTCGCTGCTGTGCTTCCCTTTGTAGTCTGTAATAGTTTGCAAGCCACATAAGAGCCACATAAGACGAGCGTCGGAGCCGGTGTAGTATGATTCAATCTTAGCCCTGTATTGACGCTTTGCCTGTTTGATGGTTCGTCGCAGGGCATAGCAGGATTTCTTGTAAGCTTCCAGGTTAGAGTCCCGCACCTTGAAAGCGGCAGCTCTACCCTTTAGCTCAGTGCCAATGTTGCCTGTAATCCAGGGCTTCTGTTTGGGGTATGTACGTACAGTCACTGTGGGGACGATGTCCTCAATGCACTTATTGATAAAGCCAGTGACTGATGTGGTGTACTCCTCAATGCCATCGGAAGAATCCTGGAACATGTTCCAGTCTGTGATAGCAAAACATTCCTGTAGTTTGGCATCTGCTTCATATGACCACTTTTTTATAGACCGAGTCAGGAAGGCTTTAATTTTTGCTTGTAAGCAGGAATCAGGAGGATAGAGTTGTGGTCAGATTTACCAAATGGAGGGCGAGGGAGAGCTTTGTACATGTCTCTGTGTGTGGAGTACAGGTGATCTGTAATTGTTTCCCCTCTGGTTGCACATTTAACATGTTGATAGAAATTTGGTAGAACTGATTTAAGTTTCCCTGCATTAAAGTCTCCAGCCACTAGGAGCGCCGCCTCGAGGTGAGCGGTTTCCTGTTTGCTTATTTCCTTATACAGCTGACTGAGTGCGTTCTTAGTGCCAGCATCTGTCTGTGGCGGTAAATAAACAGCCACGGAAAGTATAGCTTAAAACTCTCTAGGCAAGTAGTGTGGCCTGCAATTTATCACAATATACTCTACTTCAGGCAAGCAAAATCTAGAGACTTCCTTAGATTTCGTGCACCAGCTGTTTACAAATATGCACAGACCGGCCCCCCTCGTCTTACCGGAGTGCGCTGTTCTATCTTGCCGGTGCTACGTATATCCCGCTAGCTGAATATCCATGTCGTCATTCAGCCACGATTCCGTGAAACATAGGATATTACAGTTTTTGATGTCCCGTTGGTAGGATATTCGTGATCGTACCTCGTCTAATTTATTGTTCAATGATTGCAGGTTGGCGAGTAGTATTGACGGTAACGGCAGCTTTCCCACTCGCCTTCTTTGGGTCCTGACGAGGCATCCGGCTCTTTGTCTTCTGTACCTGTGTCGCTTCCTCTTGCAAATAACGGGGATGTCAGCCCTGTGGGGTGTTTGGAGAATGTCTTGTGCGCCCTCCTTGTTGTAGAAAAAATCTTTGTCTAATCCGAGGTGAGTGATCGCTGTCCTGATATCCAGAAGTATTTTTTGCCGTAAGATACGGTTGCAGAAACATTATGTACAAAATAAGTTACAAATAACACACAAAAGAAAACACATAATAGCACAATTGGTTGGGCGCCCGTAAAACTGCTGCCATTTCTTCCGGCGCCATTTTGTTGGTTCCAGGTGGTGAAGTTAGGAAACAACATCTCCACTTCGCTGACCCTCAACACTCGGGCACCACAAGGGTGCATGCTCAGCCCCCTCTGGTACTCCCGGTTCATTCACGACTGTGTGGCCATGCACGCCTCCAACTCAATCATCAAGTTTGCAGACGACACAACAGTAGTGGGCTTGACTACCAACAACGACGAGACAGCCAACAGGGAGGAGGTGAGGGCACGCGGAGTGTGGTGTCAGGAAAACAACCTCTCACTCAACGTCAACAAAACAAAGGAGATGATTGTGGACTTCAGGAAACAGCAGAGGGAGCACCCCCCTATCCACATCGAAGGGACAGCAGTGGAGAAGGTGGAAAGTTTTAAGTTCCTCGGTGTACACATCACAGACAAACTGAAATGGTCCACCCACACAGACAGTGTGGTGAAGAAGGCGCAACAGCGTCTCTTCAACCACAGGAGGCTGAAGAAATGTGGCTTTTCACCCAAAACCCTGACAAACTTTTACAGATGCTCAATCGAGAGCATCCTGTCAGGCTGTATCACAGCCTGGTATGGCAACTGCACCGCCCTCAACCGCAGAGCTCTCCAGAGGGTGGTGCGGTCTGCACAATGCATCACTGGGGGCAAACTACCTGCCCTCCACACCTACAGCACTCGATGTCACAGGAAGGCCAAAAATATCATCAAGGACAACAACCACCCGAGCCACTGCCTGTTCACCCCGCTACCATCCAGAAGGCGAGGTCAGTACCGGTGCATCAATGCTGGAACCGAAAGACTGAAAAACAGCTTCTATCTCAAGACCATCAGACTGCTAAACAGCAATCCTAACTCAGAGAGGCTGCTGCCCAATCACTGGCCACTTTAATAAATGGATCACTAGTCACTTTAAACAATGCCACTTTAAATAATGCCACTTTAAATAATGTTTACATGTCTTACATTACTCGTATTTTATACCATCTATTGCACATGCCGCTAGGCCATCGCTCATCCATATATATATAGAGAAATAGATATATATATATACAGTTGAAGTCGGAAGTTTACATACACTTAGGTTGGAGTCATTAAATATATATATATATACATTATTTATATATAAATAAAAACAGAGTGGGAAAGAGAAAAAGAGAAAGGGACTCACCTGGAGGGAGATACTCTGCGAAGCCACTGGAGTTAACCAGCACATTGGTCTTGAAGGTAGAGTCAAAGTCATCGTCTGCACTGAGAAAGGAGAAAGGAAAGGGTGGATCGAACTCTAAACTGTAGTGTTTTAAAGCAGAAAACGCATGCATGTAAATGTGATGCATGACGACGTGATATGACTATAGGTGTATTACCTGTTATAGAGGAGGATGTCTGGCGTCCACACCTGGTCAGTTGTGAACCGAAGGTTTTTCACTCCAGGGTATTCAGATTGGTTCCACTGAAGATAATGATCAAACCAGCTCTGGAAGACAGACTCAAACTGGATATATTGGACAAGGCAATTGAATTCAACATGAACGGAATATACACTGAGTGTACAAAACATTAAGGACACCTTCCTAATATTGAGTTGCACCCCCCACTTTTGCCCTCAGAACAACCTCAATTCATTGGGGCATGGACTCTACAAGGTGTCGAAAGCATTCCACAGGGCTGCTGACCCATGTCAACTCCAATGCTTCCCACAATTGTGTCAAGTTGGCTGGACGTCCTTTGGGTGGTGGACCACTTGATATTCATGGGAAACTGTTGAGCATGAAAAACCCAGCAGCGTTGCAGTTCTTGATACAAACTGGTATGCCTGGCACTTACTACCATACCACGTTCAAAGGCACTTAAATCTTGTCTTGCCCAATCACTGAATGGCACACATACACAATCCATGTCTCAATTGTCTCAATAAGGGATCACCTTATTTCACCTGGATTCACGTGGTCAGTCTATGTCATGGAAACATCAATAAGGGATCACCTTATTTCACCTGGATTCACGTGGTCAGTCTATGTCATGGAAAGAGCAGGTGTTCTTAATGTTTTGTTCACTCAGTGTATAACAGAAGGTCCCCTGAGATACATTCACTCTCACTTCGACAGCTGTATACTCTTACTTGAAGCTGTGCTGTGCTTACCATCCGAAGCCAGATGTTAGTGGTGACGACCTGATTCTTCTCATCCTGTAAGATGTGAATGTTTTTAAGTAAATTCTTATTCTGAGGACCTAGTGTATATTGAGAGACTTGACTTAAAGAATTAAAAAATGTAAAAATAGGTGCAGTGGATGATTTACTTTCACAGACAGGCAGGTGGGCACAGGTATAGACAAAGGCTCAGACAGATAAAATAACGTAAATGTAATCTGAACATTGATCCCTACCACATCCATGATCTGCATCAGACTGATAGAGAAGAAGACGGTGAGGGAGTGTGAATCGTTGCCCACCGGCCTCTCCATACGATTGTAGTCCTTCAGTAGGTTCTTCAACAGGGTCCTCTGGTGAGGGCCCTGCACTGACACTGAGAGAAGAACGGAGGAGAGGGAGATGGAAGGAAAAGGAGAGCAGGAGATTTCAGAAGAGAGGTGACAGACACAGAAGGTATCAAAAAGCTGTATACAAGTAACCTATTCCAGACTGGTCTGCACGTTTTAAAGTGAATGGCATTTGTAGCTTAAACAGTTGAAGATAACTGTAGTAGCGACTGGAATTTTTCCCATTCAAGTCTATGGCTCCTGAAATGCATTCAGATTTATGCAAATATGGCTGTAGTGGGAAAAGTCTCATTAGTATCGAAACTTTTTTTTTCAAGCAACAGTACCAGGACCAGTCTGCATGCTATAAAGTTGTTTTGGTGTTGGTAGCTTTAACGGTTGCGTATCCAAATACTTCCCATTCAAGCTTATTGAGCTCTTATGCACATTTGAAACAGTCATAGTTCAAAAAGTGTAAATGGTATCAAAAAGCTGTTGACAAGCACACCATTCCAGACTGGTCAGCACATTTTAAAGTTCGAACGATGCAAAGTTTTACCACGTTAAGCTATGGCCATTGAAATGCATTGGGATTCATGCAAATGTTGTTATGGTGTGAAACGTATCGGTAGTATCAACAAGTTTCTTTCAAGCACACTGTGGGACAGTCAGCCTGCACGTTGTAAAGCTGTTTTGGTATTGGCAGCTTTTATGGGACCGGAAGGAGAATAATAATAAGTATGAACCGTTTCTAAAGTTGTGCTTTGCTTTCAGCAAGCACACCTAATTAATTAATAATAAAGCAGTTTTGTGTAAAACCCCTGAAGCACTAAAAATGTATGTAGTGTGAATCATTAAATAAGGCATGCTAAGGATTTGTTTCAAGAAAGTGTTATGTGACTCATCTAGAAATGTAGATTCTTACTGACGATTGTATCTTCGATGCGTTTCTGTTTTATTACTCAAATTAGGAGGACGAGCTGAAAGTAAATGGTGGGAATGGAATTAATGAAATGGTATCGAACACATCAAATATGGTTTCCATCAGTTTGATTCCATTCCAGCCATTATTATGAGCCGTCCTCCCCTCAGCAGCCTCCTGTGCTTTCAACTACTGTAGGACCACCATCTTGCACTGCATTAGAACTTGCGTTATGATGTATTACTGCTGTGTATGCTTCTAACTCAAGTCTGGGTTTTAAATATTTTTGAGGTCGACTTAGCATCTTTTGTCAGCGTCTAGCTATTGTGTATGGTTTTGGCAGCTGTATTTGCTTTTATCTTTTAACCTCATAGGCCCATAACTGTAGCTGTTATGTTGCCCGATATGTGTGTTGCTGTTGTGTGTCATTTCAGATCCATTTGGTGTACAAACAGACGTTAAGAGCGCTTTCGGTGGTCTGTGTACTTCAAGCTGTTGCTATTATCCTTTACCACTGTGTCAATAGCCAAAGGAGAATCAGGTATCACCGGGAAAGTATCAAGAATCTCTACAAAAGGTTACGGTCTGGAAATTATTTACGGTTTTGCATTGAGAGGAAAGTTCACTGTCTCTTTACCTAATTCCAGGGCAAGTAGCCTCTGATATACTGTAGTGACACCTTTTTAATTTTCCTTAGTAACCTACCTCTTCCTCTGCTTACAGCGCATCTACTCTCTCTGCTACAGAAACGTGTCCATAACAGGATAACAAGGAAGCAAGATCGAACCAGATCTATAATGGTGTTCAATTGAAATGACGTGAACGCCATTGACAATTGTCTGTCCCCTGCTGGTTCAATCCCATAAATACTGCACTTTCTGCCAACAGAGATTTGGAGAAAATAGAGGGGACAGAGTGAGGGATCAAGGTTTTTACATTTACGATTGCAGCATAAAATCCTTCCCTAGTAAAGCATTTATCCCCATCTCTCTCAATTTATAAACCGACTCTCTTTCTTTTTATGTCTGTCCCCGCGATAAACAACATGTATTTTACATTGAGCACCACGTCACATCAAGCTCTAAATAACAGATGTAGACTACTGTATTAACTATGCACACAGGTAGGCATGTGCACACAGACAAACATAAAACAAGAGCACAAACACTGACAGAACACAAAAAAACTCACACACAAATACACAGACACTTCTCATTCGTCCTCTCCTCCTTTACAGTGATATTTTCCTAGTCTTTCCCTCTGGCTTTGTAACTCTAATCTTTCAATGTAGTCAGAGAGAGTAAATAGAGAGGCAGACCTACCCTGGACCAAAGCAGAGAATCCACAGAGAACCAGAACCACAGAGCACCACATTTCTAATGGATAGGGATCGGAGAAGAGTGCAGCTGAGACAGGGATAAGAGGAGAAGAGGAACGGACAGGAAGGTTGGATTCAGAGGCTGGAATATCCCTGATTTGCATCCACAAAGCATTAGAAGGAATTAATAATTGAATCAGAGAGAGAAAGACAGAGATATGGGTGGCAGGCAGTGAGGTACGGAGCCTAAGTTTGCACACGCCGTCTGGAAAAATGCAGTGAATGAGTGGAGGAAAAAAACAACTGATTCTACACAAGCCAGCCCCCACCTCTCTCTGTTGCTCTCTCTCTCCTTATCCCCCCTCCCTTACCGTGCCCCTCTGCTTCCCTGGGAGGTGGAGTCTAGAAGGAAACCGTGAGAGGAAATAAGGGATGTGGAAGAGTGGAAAAAGAGAGGGGGGGGAGCCTCAACTGACCTTTTTGCGAAAAATAGTCCGACCTGATTGATTTGTGTCAACATCTTAATTGACAACATTACCGAATATTTGTATCTATTCCATTAGTTCCGTGTGTGTACAAACATTCCTCTTGGGTCCAATCTCCAGATTTGTCTGTGCTGCACAGTGATATACACAGTCTACTGGAGCAGAGAACTGATGGAGAGGAGAACTAGTCTGTGTGAGTGAGAGAGGTGATAGATAGGTGAGTGATTTGGCTGGGTTGTGTGTGGTGTGGTGGGGAAGTAGCTCTGTCAATGAGGGGGGCAGGGGGGGGGGGTTGAATCAGCAGGAGGGGTGGACTTGTCTAATTGAGAAAGTGCTGGGCTCTGCATGGGGGCCCAGGAATGTGCATAGTTAGACTCCACTCCTCATTCATCCTCATGTAGTGCTGATGCAGGGAAGAGGAGAGAAACAGAGAGGGAAAGAAAGAGGGACTGTAGAATAGAATATCCTATTACTTCTGCTGCCTTTCGCTATCCATGGCTTATGGGGAGTTGTCAGGCCTCTCCTGTGCCCTAGAGGCACATATTCACGCATGGGTGCACACAATGATGAATGGCCCGTAGAATGGGGGGAGGAAAGCATCGGTATCGGTTAAGTAAAGAAAACTGCACCAAGCATGAAACAACAAGGATATACAGGTAACTGCCAAAATAAAGGAAACACCAACATAAACTGTCTTAATTGGGCATTGGGCCATGACGAGCCACCAGAACAGCTTCAATGCACCTTGGCATAGATTCTACAAGTGTCTTAAACCATACAACACCATTCTTCCACAAAGAAAATCCATAATTTGGTGTTTTGGTGGTGGAAAGTGCTGTCTCAGGCGCCCCTCCAGAATCTCCCGTAACTGTTTCAACTGGGTTGAGATCTGATGACTGAGACACACACACACACACCCTTTAAACCCCCTATGTTCTTTTGAGACCCCTCTTTCAAAGTTACTGAGATCTCTTCTAGCCATGGTATCCAAAATAATGGGAAACAGGGCATTTTTATACATGACCCTAAGCATGATGGGATGTTTTCATTTAAATTGCTTAATTAACTTAAGGAACCACACCTGTGTGGAAGCACCTGCTTTCAATATACCTTGTATCCCTGATGTTGTCAAGTATTTCCTTTATTTTAGCAGTTCCCTGTATGGTGCACAACTGTAATAGGCCATGTAAGAAGAGTCCTGTTGAATCTACAAACCTACATCATTCGAATGTGTACAGAATTAACTAAAGTCTGATTTTAAAATATGGTGTCAAATATGGTGCCTGTCCTATTACGCACTATTGTATTGTGCCAAAATCAAAACATGACGCCTCATAAAAATATGCGTGTCAGCCACTAGGGTGTGGGTGACATCTGGTGGTTTGTACAAAAACTACATTCAGGGTAAAGATAACTATTTCTGACCAACCTGTAATGAGGGGAGGGGAGAGGAGGGTGGTAATGAGGAAGAGGAGAAGATTAAGAGAATGATAAAGAATATGAAAACAATGAGTAGCGGCGTTTGTAAAACAATTGCTCATGAAAAATAACAATTGATATGGAAGCTGAATAAATAAAATCATTTTCATTATGAAGATTACGATGGCTATCATGATGAAGAACACGTGGATGCTGCTGGCGATGATTTCACTAGGGAAGAATAGTTAATCCCATTGATTACTGAGTGCTACCCGGCCTCTCACAATGGAACCATGGCTACGTCTCAAATTGCACCCCAATTCCTATGTAGTGCACTACGTTTGACCAGGGCCCATAGGGCTCTGGTCAAAGGTAGTGCACAATATAGGGAATAGGGTGCCGTTTGGGACACACTCAATTAGTCATTGTGCTGTGTGTTTTTAATTACTCTCTTGATTGGATTAGGGCATTATACTACGCTGACGACTCCCACTTAATAGGGTATTATTAACAAGTATATTATCATACAGTTGAAGTCGGAAGTTTACATACACTTAGGTTGGAGTCATTAAAACTTGTTTTTCAACCACTCCACAAATTTCTTGTTAACAAACTATAGTTTTGACACGTCGGTTAGGACATCTACTTTGTGCATGACACAAGTAATTTTTCCAACAATTGTTTACAGACAGATTATTTCACTTATAATTCACTGTATCACAATTCCAGTGGGTCAGAAGTTTACATACACTAAGTTGACTGTGCCTTTAAACAGCTTGGAAAATTCCAGAAAATTATGTCATGGCTTTAGAAGCTTCTGATAGGCTAATTGGCATAATTTGAGTCAATTGGAGGTGTACCTGGGATGTATTTCAAGGCCTACCTTCAAACTCAGTGCCTCTTTGCTTGACATCATGGAAAATAAAAATAAATAAAATAAAAACCTCCACAAGTCTGGTTCATCCTTGGGAGCGATTTCCAAACGCCTGAAGGTACCACGTTCATCTGTACAAACAATAGTACGCAAGTATAAACACCATGGGACCACGCAGCCGTCATATGTCTAAGGAAGGAAATGTGTTCTGTCTCCTAGAGATGAACGTACTTTGGTGCGAAAAGTGCAAATCAGTCCTAAAACGACAGCAAAGGACCTTGTGAAGATCCTGGAGGAAACGGGTACAAAAGTATCTATATCCACAGTAAAACAAGTCCTATATCAACATAACCTGAAAGGCCGCTCAGCAAGGAAGAAGCCACCGCTCCAAAACCGCCATAAGAAAGCCAGACTCCGCAACTGCACATGGGGACAAAGATCGTTCTTTTTGGAGAAATGTCCTCTGGTCTGATGAAACAAAAATATAATTTTTGGCCATAATGACCATCGTTATGTTTGGAGAAAAAAGGGGGAGGCTTGCAAGCCGAAGAACACCATCCCAACCGTGAAGCACAGGGGTGGCAGCATCATGTTGTGGGGGTGCTTTGTTGCTGCAGGAGGGACTGGTGCACTTCACAAAATAGATGGCATCATGAGGGAGGAAAATTATGTGGATATATTGAAGCAACATCTCAAGACAACAGTCAGGAAGTTAAAGCTTGGTTGCAAATGGGTCTTCCAAATGGACAATGACCCCAAGCATACTTCCAAAGTTGTGGCAAAATGGCTCAAGGACAACAAAGTCAAGGTATTGGAGTGGCCATCACAAAGCCCTGACCTCAAACCTATAGAAAAGGTTTGGGCATAACTGAAAAAGCGCAGGAAGGCCTAAAAACCTGACTCAGCTACACCAGCTCTGTCAGGAGGAATGGGCTAAAATTCACCCAACTTATTGTGGGAAGCTTGTGGAAGGCTACCCAAAATGTTTGACCCAAGTTAAACAATTTAAAGGCAATGCTACCAAATACTAATTGAGTGTATGTAAAATTCTGACCCACTGGGAATGTGATGAAAGAAATAGAAGCTAAATCCTTCTCTCTACTATTATTCTGACATTTCACATTCTTCAAATAAAGTGGTGATCCTAACTGACCTAAGACAGGGAATTTGTACTAGGATTAAATGTCAGGAATTGTGAAAAACTGAGTTTAAATGTATTTGGCTAAGGTGTATGTAAACTTCCGACTTCAACTGTATCTGCGGCATTGTCAAAGTAGCCTTTTCCTGATGAATTATCTTTTGACGAATGCCTTTCACCTGTCTCATTGCATACTTCTAGTAGGCTACTATCTAGATTTGAGTATGTGTTGTATTTTGACTTTAAAATACCTGTCTTTATCCTCCTCTCTCCAACCCTGCTTGACTTCCTCTGTTTACTGGAGCTCCATCTGTCACGTATTAATAGATGGAATTAAATGGTGAATGTCATTGCTATGACTTTAATTCCAAAACCATTTCCCTCTCCACATTGTCAGGCTAAAGGGTGACATATTTCATAAGCTCGTAAGTATCAGATCTCTGACTCTCAAACCAATTTGATTAATCTGTCATATTTCTATAATCTCCTCCCCGGCATTCATACACAGGACCATCACGCACTCTCTTAGATTAAGTGGGAAATTATCCAAATTGCCACCTTGGCAAGCTCCCATAAAACCCAATAAAATAGTCATTTTTATCACTCAATAAAACTAAATGTCAACTATTCTTCCCTTATTCGGCACACACACACACACCACACAAACACACAAAAGGAGAAAGAGGAGAAAGAACTGTCAAACTTGATGAATAATTCTGTCAGATGACAAATACTTTGCCATGCAACTGGGGGACAACTGAAACTGTGGATCTTACAGTCAGTCATAAGCCTAGTTTAAATTAATATGTCATGATGGACATAACTTAATACTGGAAAATAATTAAATAAAGGAGTCATAATACAATTGATATCCATGGACATATGGTTCATATGCTGCTATATGGATTATAGTTCATAACCTTTACTTGTGTCTGTGGGAGGTGAGCTGGATTGATAGTTATTTCTGAGAGACTAGAGAAACTGAATATATTTTTGTCGTTTTGTCACCTAATTATCCTTAGGTAATATCCAGGATATATTTAACTGATGCTTCAATTCCTTTGTGTGGACTTTGAGGATATTGACTAAAGGACAATTTAAGGAATTTAAAAGGAACAGGGACATTCTTATCCAGCAACGGTGTAATTGAAAACTTATTTGGAAGTAACTGAAATACGTGGAGAGGTAAGACTGAGCGGAATCAACTAGGTTTTAATAGTAATTTGGCAAGAATATTGATGATTGACATGGTAAGATTACCAGGTGCTGCAATCACTTCAATAATTCTAGTGTTTCTAGATAAGTTTTTTCAACAGGTTTCCATTGTCTTATCATATTATCTTCAATGGAAACCCCATAGGGAAATGTCAACCATTATCACAGAGGAAGATTTGTGTTCATGTTTACATGTGAACTGTGAATAGTATGAATGTCTTCTGTGAATCTCTTTGCATTCTGCAGGCATATCAACTCCGCCTCAGATTTCTTTTACAATAGACTGTGTTTTTATATGCTTCCCCCTCATACATTTTTACTGTTTTCACTCCAACTGGCTGCATTATCTCACTTTTGTCTCTTTCCAAACCCCATAAAATATTTCAATCTGTATCAATCCCTAGATGGAGCCCTCTCCCTCTATGAACTTGACAATGCAGAATGAGGAGGATCAACGTCCCCTCCTTCAATCAAAAGTGGTCCCTCTCCCTCCTGTTTTTGGCAACCAGTGCAGAAGGAACCACTCATGTCAAAGAGTGGAAGATCACTCAGTGTGGCTCGATGGAACCCAGTCATCACCCACACTCCCATATTACAATGGCTGCCAATATGTCTCACCCTCACCCCACTCCTCACCCCGAAGGGGAGACAATAAGGAAAAGGTTAGGGGGAAGGAGGTGCACAAGGAAAAGAGAGGCGAGAAGCCAGCAGGAAATGAACAGAATGCTGGGCACAAGGAACGGATTTGGGGTAGTCAAGCCAAAAAGGCAAGCCCACAGAGGCGCCAGCAGGACATGAAATCCACTCAGTCACCCTACAACAGAGTCCGCATGTCTCGTATGGACTTAAGGGAGACAGAAAGTGGGCCACCCAGTGAAGGAGGTCAAAGGCTAGAGGCCACATCAATGGAGATGCAGGTCCGCCAGAGTCTACCCGAGATTATCATTACAACCAAAGACGACTACCAGCCAAAGGACTCCAATCAAACATCCAGCTCCGACAAGAATCACACCAAATCTGAGGCCAAGGGCACCTATGGTGGAGGTGAGGAGATCAGTGGTGCAGAGCCCAAGGATGGTCCCCATGACTGCCCTCACAAGAAGACCCAGAGCATCGGTCATAGGCTGGTCCGGCGAAGGGCGCTGTTTGAGAGGAGGCAGAGGCTGAATGACTGTGCACTCGCTGTGGGGATGTTTGGAGTGGTGGTCATGGTCACCGAGACAGAGCTCTCCTGGAGCGTCTACAGTAAGGTCAGCCTTGGGGTACAGATCTGGGTTCCAATGCGTCATTTTTTTTCTGTATACTTTGCCTGGAGTGCCAGGTGGGAGGGGTTTGCATTTTGGGGTATTTTCTGTAGGTTAACTAAGCCAGGCAAGTTCAACTAGGCACAGGTCACGTTTTTAAAATCCTGGGGATCCCTGGGTAATTAATGAGAAATAATGAGTTCTAACTCAGAGAAATGTATTTGAAGGACTTTAGTGTTTGTTGCTGAAGATGGCATATTTGAATGAAGGTTACTGTGGCCAAGATGCAGTCTGAGGCGTGTTGTACTGTAGAGCTCTGTGGACAACGTGCCTTTAAAGGAAATGTTCCCGTGTTCGCAAAGATTGTATCAATCTGAAATTACCTTTAAATGCGCTACAATGCACCTATGATTGAATCCCAGCTGTATGTTAAAAGAAGGCATATTTGCCCAATTGAAGGGTACTGTATGTTAAGATGAGTGAGTCCACTACATGTTTTCCCCTACAGAGCTCCATATACTCCGTGGCTATGAAGTCTATTATCAGCCTGTCCTCTCTTATCCTGCTGGGCCTGATCATTGCCTACCACATCTGTGAGGTGCAGGTAATTCACTTGTCTGACTACTTAATATACTGCCCATATCTCCCTATTTTAAACAAGCTATGATCCCTTGGCTTAGATTATTTTAAGTCATTCTACTCTACAATTGTTTTTGTTATATGCCAGACAATAGTATAGTAGAGGTTCTATTGCTAACTGGGAAAGAAGATGGTGACAGAGGGCAACCTTGTCTGGTACCTCTCGTTATTTAATTTATTACACTTTGACTACACTCTCAGTGACACTGTACTACGTCTATGCTCTAACTCAGATATGGTTTTGTACCCATACTCCCATCACTGTTAGCTCTACATCCACGATAACGGAGCAGAGGACTGGCGAATCGCCATGACAATGGAGCGGGTGACCCTGATCGCCCTGGAGCTGTTTGTAGCGATGGTGCACCCGTTCCCAGTGGGTCTCCCATTGTCATGGCAAGCCATGTCCCCCACGCTGTCAGAGACAGAGCTCGAGATTGTGCTGGCTCTGCCCATGTTCCTGCGACTCTACCTCCTGGGTCGTGCCTTGATGCTGCACAGCCGACTCTACACAGACACGGCCTCGCGCAGCATTGGCGCCCTCAACAAGGTTAGAGGTCAACATTGGTCACCATGCAAGTGGTGCAACCTCTCCCTCAAATCTTAGTTACTTGCTTTAATGGACTTGTACACACTCAGTTTGAACATTAGCCAAAATGGATTTGACTTGAAGTTCAGTAGTAAGATCCTCGATACAATGCTAAAGCTGCCCATTGGATTCCACAACACTTCCAGCAGCTACTCACCCCATTGCTAGGTGTTGCATTTTCATGGAATCCAATGATCTGCGTTAGCATTGGCTAGCTGAGCATGCTAACAAAAAAGGCAATTTAATAACAACCAGAAGTATTTAAATCTTCTCGATATGTGATAATTAGAAGTAAAGCTACACATTCCATCCTTGGATTGAGATACTGTACGTTTTCAAGCCATATGTCGAGATTTTGTCTGCACAAAAATGTTTACACAACCATTGTGCAGTATCTCCACAATGCTTTTGTAATATATATATATATTTTTTTTCAACTTGAGTTTGTTGGGGACACTACAATGACAGTGACACTACATTCTGCTTTGTCTCGCAACCCGCCTCCCTCTCCCACTCTCCTGAGTCTCTACCAAATCCTCCCTCGGTAATTCCTTCCCTTGTTATTGCTTTTTTAACACTGATCAAACTGATGACCTTGAACTTCCCGCTTGGCTTTGCAAACCTCTCCATTCTTACTGTGGATATGAATATTTTTATTACTTGTATCCAGATCCACTTCAACAGCCGTTTTGTGGTCAAAGCGCTGATGACCATCTACCCTGGCACTGTGTTGATGATCTTCAGCGTCTCTCTGTGGCTCATCGCTGCATGGGGCCTACATGTCTGTGAGAGGTGAGTGGCTAACACGGAACCTAAACCGGCTGCGCGCATGTGCCATCGTGCATAAATCTATTTTATCCCCCCATACCAAACGCGATCACGACACGCAGGTTAAAATATCAAAACAAACTCTGAACCGATTATATTAATTTGGAGACAGGTCGAAAAGCATTAAACATGTATGGCAATTTAGCTAGCTAGCTTGCACTTGCTAACAAATTTGTCCTATTTAGCTAGCTTGCTGTTGCTAGCTAATTTGTCCTGGGATATAAACATTGAGTTGTTATTTTACCTGAAATGCACAAGGTCCTCTACTCCGACAATTAATCCACACATAAAACGGTCAACCGAATCGTTTCTAGTTATCTCTCCTCCTTCCAGGCTTTTTCGCCACTGACCTCGTCGTCTTTCAGTCACCCACGTGGGTATAACCAATGAGGAGATGGCACGTGGGTACCTGCTTCTATAAACCAATGAGGAGATGGGAGAGGCAGGACTTGCAGCGCGATCTGCGTCAGAAATATAACTGACTTATATTTTAGCCCATGGCAACGCAGACACTCACGCGAGCAGTGTGGATGCAATAATTGAATAACATAAATTTCTACATTTATTTTGCAACGTTCGCGCATCGGACGCTAGCGGTGTAGTCAGCCTGTAAGAAGGGAAAGGAGGAGATTGAGGAGGAGGGAAATAGGCAATAGACTTTTCCCGGGATTCATTCAGTGGTGTTAATTTCGTCAACAAAAACAGTGACTAAAATATTATTCAAAAAAAAAAAATCAGTGGCTATAACTGACTAAATAGACCCAGAAAAAAATATAACTAAACAAAAAAATTAATTTTCAGTTGACAAAATTATCTCTGTGACTAAAATCTGACTACTAAATGGACTAGACATTATTTTTTGGCGAGATTGACAGCTTTTCAGTGATAAGCACAATTAATATTAGCAGCACAGCGCAGTTCTGTTCAGCAGTGGGAAGGACGCGACCTGCAAACACAGCCTAAATCAATTGGTGAGCTGCGGTGACGCAAGCGATAAGTGTGGGCAAACAGGCTCCGATTTATAGCGGAGCGTTTGCTTCACTAACCAACCTGGTCTCAGAGCATTTCATATTATTCTGTACGTAAGTCCGAGACACTCCATTTAGTATGCTATGTATTAATTTGTGGATGTACATCATCCATTTCGTATGATATGTTATGAATTACAAAACGTATTATATGTTACCAATTTGAAAAACGTACAATATGTAATGAATTTTTTTAATGCACAATATGTGACACATTTCCAAAACTATGATATGTTACAAATTCTAGCTAGGTGGCTAACATTAGTTGGCTAATGTTAGCTGGGTTTAGGGGTTAGGGTTAAATTTAGGAGTTAGGTTAAAGGTTTAGGGGAAGGGCTAACTAAAAGGGTTAGGGGAAGGATTAGCTAACATGTTAAGTAGTTGAAAGTATCTGAAAAGTAGCTAATTAGCTAAAATGCTAAAGTTGTTCGTGATGAGATTCAAGCTTGCAACCATTCGCGTTATCCTTTCGTTTTTACGTTAAGTTACCGTCTGTTTTATGTAACCATACCAAATGTAACATATCATACTTGCTTGAGTGTTCTGGAATTACATTTACGAGCCAAGCTGTGTTACAGGGAGAATCATACTTGTGCATGCATGTATATATAATAGGTAATTGTATTAGTTGATTTAGTAGTTGTAGCAGTATTTTTTATTAGTTTTATGCCTATTAGTAGCTTTTAAATGTATTATTATTATTTCATTGTTATTATTATTAGACAGTAGTTGCGATATTATTATTGTACGGGAGTGAACATTATTTCTAATAAGGATTACGTGGAGGAAATCGGACTTCTCTGAAATGAAAATGGATAGCCCCCCCTCCAGTAAAATACTGGATAATTAACTAAACCCTCCCTGAACGCTTGAAAAAAGTAGTTACCGTCCCCTATACCCAAAATAATAATTAAAACAAAGTGGATAGCAGAGAACATTTATACCCGTTACCCTTACTTCTTGGATAGACCAGTGGCAAAGCAGAAATGTTGAATAGCGTACAGGGCTGTGGGCCAGAAGGTTTCAGGTACACAGACCACGGTGGACAAAAGTAGGAGTGGAAAGATCTCCTTTATAGTAAAAACATTGCATGAATCTATCATCATATTTACAGGTCCGATCATTTTTTGTTGTTGCCCTTTTTAAACAGTTCATGCAATTCTACATAATTTTACATATTAGCTGAATCTTTTTTAATACCACACAAATTACCGAAATAATGGCTAAGAATGGACAGAGATAGGCCTTTGTGTTAATCTTATCATATTTCCCGATGCCAAATCATGCCAAATCAATCTTGTTTGCAAATAAATTGTCCCTGTTTGCAAATAATAAATCTGAGACATCATTAGGAATCTGAGCATGGTACTTTCAAAAGTTAGGTCTACCTTTCCACCCCAGACAGAGTAGGCCTACCGACGCAGAAATGTGTAAACTTGAACTGCTGGCTACTCTTCTTCCGTGGCTTAACCCAACGAGAGAAATTCACAAGTGTTTCCCTAAMATTTGTCTGGGTTTAAACATCTTCTATTGTACAGAAAATGAATAGTTTAATCAATTGATTGTGCCAGAATTAGATTATTTCCCAAGCAAAGTCATTGTTTGTCTCCTTGGCTATAGAAAGTTGTAGCTCAGCCTCTGAATGTCAAAGAAACAAAACTGATATATGTATTCCCATATGCATCGGAGTCACGTCTTTCCCGTGTATTTTACAACTTGTTTCTAAGCATAAAGCATCGCGGACCAAAGCGCTGTTAAAGATGACTTTATATAATCGGATTCGTTTTATTTTCTTAAAAATCTTAAACTAACAAGTGGTTGGCCTGTGCTTTTTGCCATTTTCTTTCATAAAATGTAGGCTTATGGCATACCTTCTCATTACCCCCCCAATTCGAGTCTTGGTTTTAACTTCACAGCCCTTCACTGACACGAAGATAGGCTATTTAAAGAGTGCATGGTGGGTGAAGGAATTGAAGAACAAATATATGGATAGCCTAATTAATCTGGCAAACAGGTAGGCCTACCTCTTATTTCTAAAATACGAAGAAATAGGCTCCAACACAAAGCCCTATTGTTAGTCTAATTAAAATGAAGATGGTTGAAATTAATTATGCGTACATCTTCGCACTCTCTTTCTGATACTGAACAGAACACAAGCTATATGCTAGTCCACGTGCGATAAATTATTTTCTGAAGAAGCCTTTGACTCCTCCTGACCTGCCACCTTATACCTACACAGCACAGCCATTGGTTACGCAGAACCAATGTTGATCAGCTAGAGCAGGGTTCGAATATCCATTGCAGTGTGTAATGCAGCCTAGTTGTATTTACACCATCCCAGCAGCTATCTAAGAAATATAACTGCTCTGTGCTTCTCCGAGCATGCACTTCATTGATCATTTGATTGAGACCACACAAATAACCTGTAGGTGTACTTGATAGTGCGCGCCCAGCGTAGAATCAGAGATGAGGGGTGGCACCGGGCACACATCGCTATACAGTGCATTCGGAACCCTTGATTTTTTTCCACATTTGGTTAGATAAAGCTTTATTCTAAAATGGATTAAATAAAAAATGGTCCTTATCAATCTACAAATATTACCCCATAATGACCAAGTGAAGACAGGTTTTTAGAAATGTTTGCAAATGTATCACAAAAAACACAAAAAAAAACTTTATTTACATAAGTATTCGAACCCTTTGCTATGAGACTCGAAATTGAGCTCAGGTGCATCCTGTTTCCATTGAYCATCCTTGAGATGTTTCTACAACTTGATTGGAGTCCACCTGTGGTAAATTCAATTGATTGGAAATCATTTGGAAAGGCACACACCTGTCTATTTAAGGTTCCACAGTTGACAGTGCATGTCAGAGCAACAACCAAGCAATGAGGTCGAAGGAATTGTCCGTAGAGCTCTGACACAGAAGCACAGATCTGGGGAATGGTATCAAAACATTTCTGCAGCATTGAAGGTCCCCAAGAACACAGTGGCCTCCATCATTCTTAAATGTAAGAAGTTTGGAACCACTAACGCTCTTCCTAGAGCTGGCCGCCCGGGCCAAACTGAGCAATCGGGGGAGAAGGGCCTTGGTCAGGGAGGTGACCAAGAACCCAATGGTCACTCTGACAGAGATCCAGAGTTCCTCTGTGAAGATGGAAGAACCTTCCAAGCCAGAGCCCAGACTTGAACCAGATCGAACATCTCTGGAGAGACCTGAAAATAGCTGTGCTGCGATGGTCCCCATCCAACCTGAGAAAGCTTGAGAAGATCTGCGGAGAAGAATGGGGAAAAACTCACCAAATACAGGTGTGCCAAGCTTGTAGCATCATACCCAAGAAGACTCGAGGCTAAATTKCTGCCAAATGTGCTTCAACAAAGTACTGAGTCAAGGGTCTGAATACTAATGTAAATGTGATATTTCTGTTTTTTATATATACATTTGCAAACATTTCTAAAAACCTGTTTTTGCTTTGTTATTATGGGATATTGTGTGTATATTGATGTGGGGGGAAAAAACTATTTTATTAATTTTAGAATAAGGCTGTGACGTAACAAAATGTGGAAAAAGTCCAGGAGTCTGAATACTCTCCGAATGCACTGTATAGCCTAATAAGCAACTAATTCTAAAACACTGAGAAATGTCTAATTTTCATGAATTAGAAATGACATGATCCTCCCCTGGACTAGATTAAATACTAAACTCTCCCCTTGACCGAAATTGAAAAAGCATGACCCTCCAGCTACCATTCCGTAAATTTCGATCCATCCTTACTAAGTATTGTTTGTTTGTTTTTTTGATTTCGGACATTCTTGAAAACGAGATGCTGCATCTCAAGAGATTTCATCCTGCTAAATTTCTAATAAATAAATACATTTGGTGGCACAGAAAGAAAGGAAAAGGGATAGCAAACTATTTATTGACTAAACTCCCCTTGCCACTACACTATATCTGACTGGGTAAATAACTTTATTTTGAGTTAAAGCTGCAATATGTAACTTTTTGGGGGACCTGACCAAATTCACATAGTTATAGATCTGTCATGCTCCTTGTAAGCAAGTCTAAGAAGCGGTAGATCTGTTCTATGTGCACTATTTCTTTTGGTTTTATACACCAGCTTCAAACGGCTGAAAATACAATATTTGTGGTTATGGAAAATATATTTCACAAAGGCCATCAAATCAAAGGTTATAAAAGTATATATAAAGTTGCTTTTGACAAAAATGAAAACATGTCACTTTGTCACTTTCACGAGGTTGGAGTAATAACATGTTCAACTACTTAAGACATTGGCTCGAATGTAGGTTGTGCCTTTAGATGTCGAGAAAATGAACATTAAGGAATAAGCGTCACGTCTGGAGGCAACCAGTCACCGCTCATCACCTGCCCAATACCATCCCTACGGTGAAGCATGGTGGTGGCAGCATCATGCAGTGGGGATGTTTTTCAGCGGCAGGGATTGGGACTACTAGTCAGGATCGAAGGGAAAGATGAACGGAGCAAAGTACAGAGATCCTTGATGAAATCCTGCTCCAGAGTGCTCAGGACCTCAGACTGGGGCGAAGGTTCACCTTCCAACAGGACAACGACACTAAGCACACAGCCAAGACAATGTCCTTGAGTGGCCCAGCCAGAGCCCAGACTTGAATCYGATCTAACATCTCTGGAGAGACCTGAAAATAGCTGTGCAGCTGTGCACCTTCCAACCGTACAGAGCTTGAGAGGATCTGCAGAGAACAATAGGAGAAGCTCCTCATACAGGTGTGCCAAGCTTGTAGCGTCATACCCAAGAAGACTCGAGGCTGTAATTGCTGCCAAAGATGATTCAACAAAGTACTGAGTAAAGGGTCTGAATACATACAGTTGAAGTCGGAAGTTTACATACACTTAGGTTGGAGTCATTAAAACTCGTTTTTCAACCACGCCACAAATTTCTTGTTAGCAAACTATAGTTTTGGCGAGTCGGTTAGGACATCTACTTTGTGCATGACAAGTAATTTTTCCAACAATTGTTTACAGACAGATTATTTCACTTATCTTATTTCACTGTATCACAATTCCAATGGGTCAGAAGTTTACATATACTAAGTTGACTGTGCCTTTAAACAGCTTGGAAAATTCCAGAAAATGATGTCATGGCTTTAGAAGCTTCTGATAGGCTAATTGACATAATTTGAGTCAATTGGAGGTGTACCTGTGGATGTATTTCAAGGCCTACCTTCAAACTCAGTGCCTCTTTGCTTGACATCATGGGGAAATCAAAGGAAATCAGCCTCAGAAAAAAGTGTAGACCTCCAGAAGTCTGGTTCAGAGATGAACGTACTTTTGTGCAAAAAGTGCAAATCAATTCCAGAACGACAGCAAAGGACCTTGTGAAGGTGCTGGAGGAAACAGGTACAAAAGTATCTATATAAACAGTATAACGAGTCCTATATCGACATAACCTGAAAGGCCGCTCAGCAAGGAAGAAACTGCTTCAAAACGTCCATTAAAAAAGTCTGACTCCGGTTTGCAACTGCACATGGGGACAAAGATCGTACTTTTTGGAGAAATGTACTCTGGTCTGATGAAACAAAAATAGAACTGTTTGGCCATAATGACCATCGTTATGTTCGGAGGAAAAGGGGGGTTGCTTGCAAGCCGAAGAACACCATCCCAACCGTGAAGCACGGGGGTGGCAGCATCATGTTGTGGGGGTGCTTTGCTGCAGGAGGGACTGGTGCACTTCACAAAATAGATGGCTATATGAGGAAAGAAAATGATGTGGATATATTGAAGCAACATCTCAAGACATCAGTCAGGAAGTTAAAGCTTGGTCGCAAATGGGTCTTCCAGATGGACAATGACCCCAAGCATACTTCCAAAGTTGTGGCAAAATGGCTTAAGGACAACACAGTCCAACAGACTCAGTTACACCAGCTACGTATGTCAGGATGAATGGACCAAAATTCACCCAAATTATTGTGGGAAGCTTGTGGAAGGCTACCCGAAACGTTTGACTCAAGTTAAACAATTCAAAGGCAATGCTACCAAATACTAATTGAGTGTATGTAAACTTCTGACCCACTGGGAATGTGATGAAAGAAATAAAAGTTGAAATAAATCATTCTCTCTACTACTATTCTGACATTTCACATTCTTAAAATAAAGTGGTGGTCCTAACTGACGTAAAACAGGGATTTTTTACTAGGATTAAATGTCGGGAATTGTGAAAAACTGAGTTTAAACTGTATGTAAATGTAAAATTTCTTTTTTTTAAATAAATGCGAAAAAATTCTAAAACCCCGTTTTTGCTTTGTCATTATGGGGTATTGTGTGCAGATTGATTAAGATTTTTTTWAATCCATTTGAACAAAATGTGGAAAACGTAAAGGGGTCTGAATACTTTCTGAATACACTATTAAAATGTGACTAAAATTAAAGGGCATTTAATTGACTCAAATGGCCCACTGTTTTTGTCATTTTGACAATAACTACAATTAATCATTATTTAAATGACAAAAATGTGACTAAGTAATTTTGACACATATATCCTTGTCTAAAACTAGACTCAATTTCTAAAAAGGGCCAAAATTAACACGGATTCAAAGGCGTGTTGCGCACTACACTACAGATAATGCACCTTTTAAAGGTAATTAATACTTCAGGCGACGTCTGCAGCATTTACCATTGCAAACGTCGGGGAAATGGCATTTAAAAGATTCATTGTCTGTAGTGCAGTGCGCCGTGCTGGGACGTGCCTTCGATTTAATCCCGGCCTTGGTGACTATATGACTTGGACCAACCTGTACTGTGACTAATATCAGATGGGCCCATCATAAGTTCAGTCAGTCATATCAAAAATACAGTCAAAAATCACACTCCTAGACAGAAACTAGTTTTTTGTTAAATGTTAATATGGTAAGAGTGGACAAGACAGAGGAAAAGCTGAACCATCATCCCTCCCTTGTCCTCTAGACACCACAACTATAAGGACCTGAGCAGTAACTACATGGAGGCCCTGTGGATGGTCTCGGTCACCTTCTTGTCCATTGGTTACGGGGATGTTGTTCCCCACACCTACTGTGGCCGCAGCATCTGTCTACTCACTGGGATCATGGTAAGCAGTTCGGCAAAATAGGAAGGGCAATCGCACAGCTGAGTTGGCTCGTTGCAGGTGCCTGGGAATAATTTGATGAAATCTTTAAAAGAAAAGAGAAGGGGGTGGGAATCATTGTAATTGTGGTCATTAGCATACTGTCTTCTTTTCCTTAAAGGCCCAATGCAGCCATTTTTATCTCAATATCAAATAATTTGTGGTTAACAATTAAGTACCCTACTGTGATTGTTCTCAATTAAAATAGTGAAAAATAAACAAAAATGACTTCTTAGCAAGACCAATATCCCAAGCAAGAATTTAGCTAGGACTGTCTGGTAGTGGTCTGAGTGGGGAGGGGAAAACTGAAAACTAGCTGTTATTGGTTTGGAAATCTCTATCTTATTGATCTATTAACTAATTTACCGCCTGGTGGTGTCACCCGGTAGGCCAAAACTCCATCCCGCCAAAAAGGCTGACATTTCGGGTGTTCTTTTCAAATAGCTCATACACTAAAAGGGCATTATCATAATTTTCACAATTTCATAGTATTATTCCAACTCCCAGTGTGGAAATAAAACAGGAACATCTAGTTTTTGATTGCGCTAGGCCTTTAACCTTTTTTGTTTTGTTTATTTCTCTCTCTGTCATACACACACACAAGGGGGCTGGTTGCACAGTGCTGGTGGTTGCCGTGGTTGCCAGGAAACTGGAGCTGACCAGGGCAGAGAAACACGTCCACAACTTCATGATGGATTCCCACTTTACAAAAGGGGTAAAACTCACCTGACTTAACATGTGAATGTATTCAATAGTGGTCTTTGGAACCTTGACTTAACATATGTGAGACATTCAACGTTGACCTGTAGAGTTGTATGAATCATGGACTGTGTCTCAAATGCCAACCTATTCCCTATATAGTGCACCGGTAATAGGGTGCCATTTGGGATGCACACATTGAAAACTGAGTGTTGGACAAGGAAACAATTGTTCTCTTCCAGATAAAAATTGCTGCAGCAAATGTACTTAGAGAGACTTGGATGATCTACAAACACACCAAGCTGGCCAGGGAGAGAGACCACTGCAGAGTACGCATGCACCAGAGGAAGCTGCTGCTCGCAATCCACCGGTAAAGCACCATTCAAAACACACTTCCCCAAGTAACCCACCAATCAGCTTAGATATTCCCCTCTGAAAAGCCAATGAGGTTACACTTTACACCACATGCACAGGGGTGTTAGAACTCTAGAACTTGTGAAAACCTCAACTGTAATACAGAAATGGTCATTCTCTGTTCATCATGAATTATATTTTCAATTTGTTTTACCTGTCCTGTGATTATGTCTGAATGTTAGAAATCTTCCTGTGTGTTCACCCCAGGCTGCGTGATGTGAAGATGGAAAGGAGGAAATTGGCTGACCAGGCCAACACGCTGGTGGATCTCTGCAAGGTGAGAGACAGGCACGGTTACCCATTAGGTTCACCCACTACTGTTGCAACAACCAAATATGACCAATATTCTAGGCCACTACTAGCCTGGACCCAGATCTGTTTGTGCTATCATGTCAACTCCTTGTCATGCCAAATGAGTGACGAGGAGTTGACATGGTAGCACAAACAGATCTGAGTCCAGGCTAGGCCACTACTGTTGCAACAACCAAATATGACCAATATTCTAGAGAAGGGAGCAATCGACGATCTTCTAAACATTATCGCATTGGCCCCTCTCATTCTCAGACCACTCTGCACCTTTTTCCCCATGTAGATGCAGAATCTGATGTATGACGTGCTGTCAGAGGTGAGTGGATGTCGAGGGGACCTGGAAACACACACAAACAGTCTGCAGCAGAATGTGGAGGAGCTGAGAGAAGGCTTCAGGACCCTAATGCCCCTCCTCTCCAGTACCCTCGCCACACAAAACGCTTCCATCCGCCACCTGCTCAGGGAGAGGGAGGAGCAGGCAGTGACATGGAGCATGGCAGGGCAGGATAGGTAAGATGGCAAGAGAGATGCAAAGTGTATTGTTACAGGGAGAGGTAGAAAGAAAATGAAGGGCAAAAGTTGGGATCAGGATAGGATTTAGATGAGGATCTTCAAAAGATACTTTATAGGAATAACTATTCAAAGTGTACGTAAAGAATGTGTCAAAGCAATAAGGGATGGATTTTTTTCTTTTTCGAATTACGATGAGCCAACATCCAGACTATATGCAGTACTGATAAGTGACCCATACTGGCCAAAAAAAACTTTGAAACTAGTCTTGATTTTAACATTCTCAGAATTAAACAAAAAAGTATTGTTAGCCAGCATGTGCACTGAATGTTCTGCGCGTCGTAACTAATGTATTTGTCATTTCACAGTGATAGGTAGATTGGCATGATAGTATGTGGTGTACAGTATAAAAGACCATGTCCAGTAATAACCAAATCTGTTTACTGAATTGTATAATTTACAGTAAAACATTAATAAATGAAGTTACATCTTTCTTGTCACGAGTCAGTTAATTACATGACGCATTTCCTTGAAAAAACGAGCACTCACTTTACTGTAACAGGCTATGAACACAGATGCCAGTGGTCGAGTTTCTGCCCAACTACATGCGCAGGTGTTGCGTGCCACGTCATCCAATGTACCGCTGGGAATCAGATTGCTTAATCATGTATTCAACAGAGATCTTAAATACGGGTCCCGGCGTTGTAATTTCTGGCATACGTCTGCAATGAAGTCAGAACAGCATTTCCATGACATCATAGGCACGGAAAAGGGAACAAAAGTTGAAACCACCCCAATTCTTTAGCCAAAACCATATTTTATTAAGAGACTGGGTTGGAGGGTTGAGTTACAGCAACAGAGTGGACTATCACAGAGTACTCCCGTCTGGTGTCCAGACGTCTTGAGCACTTCTAGATCAATCCGCTGTTTCTTGGATGAAGTGACTGCTGTGTCGAGGCTGGAGTCGCTGAAATCAACCTGTCCAACCCCTCCTCTCCCTTACATCTCTACCAGGGCATCGGGAGTACAACTAATGCTGCTTCCTCCTGAATGAGCACCCTGATGGAGAGAGAAAATGACAGTCAGGCCACAGACAATGGGGGCATTACCGCTATACACGACCACTGATCGCACTACAATCTGAATGATTAAAGTAGCAGGACAGTGTTCATTCATTTGGTTGCATATTTACAGCATCTAGTGCTAAATAGTCTACATGGCAGGAAATCATTCAAAATCTGCTATGGCCATAGTAAGGTTACGCAATGTTGGAATCCAGTGTACTGCAACACCTAAATAATAAGTAGCACCATAGCATCACTTGCATCTTGTTCTCAGCCTTCGAAAGGGGAGAGCCAGTGGTCTAGCCCTACCCTTCTGCAAACTGAGATTTATCATCTGGCACTGGAATGAGACAGTACAACCATTGGTGTGGCAGTCCAGTCACTTGACAGTGCAGTCAGGTCATTTGATAAAGATATGAGCCATTAACATCTACAGTGAATGTGACAAGTCTGTCTGAATTAATCTGTGCTAATATCAGCCAGTCAAATTACTATTCATTAACATAGTAACTGGCAATAGGACCAACTACATCAATAAATATTGACATGCTGTACTTAACTGCTACTACCTGAGTTGTTTTTCCATAGACATTAAATTATTAGAGACTATCCACTCTCCAACATGAGTTGGGAGACAGAATGCTGAGACTACTGACCCTCTGTGAGACGTGCTTTGCCGCCAGTGGGCTGACACAGAACTGTGGAGCAACCCACACACAGCACGACCGTCTGGGCGTGGCTGAACACAGTTGTGATCTTGTAGCATCCTGAGGGAAACAGAAAAATACAAAACATTAAACACACAATCTTAAGACCAACGTCATTCGTGCCTGGGGGTGTACTCATAGTGTACACAGTAGCAAAGAAACTAAAACAAGTGTTTCTTATTGGACAAATACTAATAGGTCCCGCCCCATTTGCTTCCTAAGGAATACAATGTTGTAAGCACTGACTCATTAAGCTAGTGCATTCGGATAGACAAGGTGGCCCTTCAAACATGAGTCCAATGAAGGAAAGAGCTGGATCTACCTGGGCACTTAACATCCATGAAATAGGAGTTAGGGCTCTGGACGAGACGCTTCTTCTTGTGGCTCCTCTTCTCCTCCTCAGGGGATGGGTGCAACAAGTCTTTTGCGAGCTGCAGAAGAGTAGACAAAAGACTGCTTAAAACATTACATTTAGTTTGAGTAGTTAGGACTACTGTTTACAAGTGACAGACCATGCATTTAAATTTGTCAATAGCAGACCCCCTTATCCAGAGAAAACTAGTGGATGATACCGCGATGTAGCTATGTCAGATACACAACCCACAATCGGTGTTGGCTCACAGCCAGTTGAATTACATTGAAATCGAATCACATATCAACCATTCAAGCTTTGTTGAAATTGACATCAAAATTGGAAAATTGCTGCGAGTGATACTGCCAAGGAACTGTAATGAATTTGCGAYCCAAAACCTCATAACTACCACCCTGAACTCTTGCTCACTGGATTAGGTAACGTCAACGCTGACCCTTGTTCGAGGCAAAATAATAACACATGTTCACTTGGGATTTGAGCAGTAATTGACACTACATAACCTACTAGTACACAAGTCAATAGTATGTTTAACAGTGGCCGCTATTGCACGTATATATTTAGACAATGTTCAATTTTCAGGTGACTCCATGTTTGCGATATGCAGGCCGCCATCTTGTATCACAATGCGCGCGTATGTGAACGATTGTGATAGCTACACCTCGGCACTGAATAGGCCGACAGAGCTAAAACACACAACAGTCAGTACTCGCATTATTATACATTACTGACTCCAGTATTGGCATCTAAAGCCCCATATGAACGGTTAAAATTGTGATTATGTCAGGCTCCGATACTCACTGGCATGTTGGCGAGGAAATAGCCGCTGCCGGAAAGGAGGCATTGCCGGAAACAGTAGGTTCATATTGACACTCATTTTGTGCACCGGCCGGAAGTGAGTGAATTAGAGGAGGTTGGAGGACATATTTGTAAGGTCAAAACACATAAGCTGTGTTCGAATACTCATACTAACCGTACTATTTATGACGTGAATTGAGTATATAGTATAGTTATCGATCATAGTATGGATATAGTTAGTATGCCAAAAGTTCCCGGATGTCATACTAAATTCGCAAAATTACGAAGTATASACGCAGTAGACACTATTTCCGTATTTTTAAGGCCCATAATACAATTCTTCAGAAATGGGCGTGGCTTCACAATGTTTTTAGAGTTGAAGAAAATGGCAGAAAATATGCCACCAAAGTCCAACGAGAGCGGATACAAATTAATTTCTTAAACTAGTCATGACAAATGTTAAGAAAATGTTGAGCAATGTAATAAAATAATAACTGTTCAAATAGGTTCTCTGATCCACCACAGCAGACGACACAATTCTGTATACTTCTGGCCCTTCTTTGGACACCGTGTTAACAACCTTCCAGACGAGCTTCAATGCCATACAACTCTCCTTCCGTGGCCTCCAACTTCTCTTGAATACAAGTAAAACTAAATGCATGCTCTTCAACCGATCGCTGCCTGCACCTGCCCGCCCGTCCAGCATCAACACTCTGGACGGTTCTGACTTAGAATATGTGGACAACTACAAATACCTAGGTGTCTGGTTAGACTAAACTCTCCTTCCAGACTCACATCAAACATCTCCAATCCAAAGTTAAATCTAGAATTGGCTTCCTATTTCGCAACAAAGCATCCTTCACTCATGCTGCCAAACATACCCTCGTAAAACTGACCATCCTACCGATCCTTGACTTCGGCGATGTCATTTATAAAATAGCCTCCAATACCCTACTCAATAAATTGGATGCAGTCTATCACAGTGCCATCTGTTTTGTCACCAAAGCCCCATATACTACCCACCACTGCGACCTGTACACTCTCGTTGGCTGGCCCTCGCTTCATACTCGTCGCCAAACCCACTGGCTCCAGGTCATCTATAATTCTTTGCTTCGTAAAGCCCTGCCTTATCTCAGCTCGCTGGTCACCATAGCAGCACCCACCTGTAACACGCGCTCCAGCAGGTATATCTCTGGTCACCCTCAAAACCAATTCCTCCTTTGGCCGCCTCCTTCCAGTTCTCTGCTGCCAATGACTGGAACGAACTACAAAAATCTCTGAAACTGGAAACACTTATCTCCCTCACTAGCTTTAAGCACCAGCTGTCAGAGCAGCTCACAGATTACTGCACCTGTACATAGCCCATCTATAATTTAGCCCAAACAACTACCTCTCCCCCTACTTTATTTATTTATTTTGCTCCTTTGCACCCCATTATTTCTATTTCTACTTTGCACATTCTTCCACTGCAAATCTACCATTCCAGTGTTTTACTTGCTATATTGTATTTACTTCGCCACCATGGCCTTTTTTTGCCTTTACCTCCCTTATCTCACCTCATTTGCTCACATTGTATATAGACTTATWTTTCTACTGTATTATTGACTGTATGTTTGTTTTACTCCATGTGTAACTCTGTGTTGTTGTATGCGTCGAACTGCTTTACTTTATCTTGGCCAGGTCACAATTGTATATGAGAACTTGTTCTCAACTTGCCTACCTGGTTAAATAAAAGTGAAATAAATAAAAAAAAGTTTACGTTATGTGTTAGCTACACTATCCTTACGAACTAGCGTTACAGCAGTGTGTACTGGTACTAGTTACCTAATAATTAAAAACAGTGCAGTGAATTTAATTTATTGATTTATATCCAAGTCTTTATTGTGTTGTAGTGTCAACAAATTGCATATCTGACATCTTCATATGTTTAGAAAACTATCTGAAAAGAACAGCMCAACTCGGAAGCGTTAATTATCACTTAGCAATGGCTATTCGCCTAACTCTTTATATACACTCGATGGCCAGTTTATTAGGTACACCACCCCGTTCACGAAAATGGTTTGATCCTATAGACAGTGAGTCACGTAGCCGTGACTTGCTATATAAAGCAGCCAGACAGACATTGAGGCATTCAGATACTGTTCGATTGAATGTTAGATTGGGCGAAACGAGTGACCTAAGCGACTTTGAGCATGGTATGATTGTTGTTGCCAGGCACGCCGGTTCCAGCATCTGAGAAACGTCCACTCTCCTGAGCTTTTCATCCACGACAGTGTCTAGGGTTTACCGAGAATGGAGTGACAAACAAAAAACATCCAGTCGGCGTCAGTCCTATGGGCGAAAACAGCTCATTGATGAGAGGTCGAAGGAGAATGGCAAGAATCATGCATGCTTACAGGCGGGCCACAAACAGGCAAATAATGGCGCAGTACACCAGTAGTGTGCAGAACGGCATCTCAGAATGCACAACRGGTCAATCCTATCACGGATGGGCTATTGTAGCAGATGACCACACTGGGTTCAACTCTTATCAACTAAAAACAAGAAGATGTGGCTCCAGTGGGCACGCAATCACCAACACTGGACAATTGAGCAGTGGAAAAGCATCGCCTGGTCCGACAAATCCTGATTCCTGGAGCAGCATGCTGATGACAGAGTCAGAATTTGGCGTAAGCAGCATGAGTTCATGGCCCCATCCTGCCTGGTGTCAACGGTACAGGCTGGTGGCGGTGGTGTAATGGTGGGGGGAATGTTTTCCTGGCACACGTTAGGTCCGTTGATACCAATTGAGCAATGCCACGAAGAATGCAGGCTGTTCTGGAGACCCACTAGATGGGTGTACCTAATAAACTGTCCACTGAGAGTACATGGCTCTGATTGTGAGTGATCACACATCACAATGAGTGATTGTGACACTGATGGTTCTGTTTACATCCCTAAATATGAAAATGTATTAAAACAGCAAATCTATGTAGTGGAACACTTTTTGCATTTCTGTCTTCTGTAATCTCTTTCTACATCTATCCAAAATATCAACATATGAGGCATTTCTGAAATCCTCAAGATGTTTCCTAATCACACAAATATGACAAATGTTGATGATATATTCACAGAAGGCATTATACACCCAGGTGTTTGGTCAACTGGGATAGCAGGTTAGATAAACTGGGACACCATTATTATAGTCGTAGTTGTACTCCAATGACAATTATATTGACACTTTGTTGGCCGACATTCTGCATATGTTCTCATCGATGAAACATTTCAATACAATACATCTCAATACAGTGTTCTGTTCCTAAAACTAGAATCTGTTTAGGAACAGAGTAAAACAGTAAAAAAAAAAAAGAAGAGGACGAATTGAGTTGTTTGCACAAGCGCATTTCACACAGTAGGTGTTCCCTAACGGAAATATGCAGATACATTCTAGAACACGCCAATAGAATCTCGCTAGCTTGTGCTTGTTCTGCCCTCTATGATTAATTTGCTCCCATTGGAAACGACAGGCTGTGGTCCATCTTGTGTTAATTATAAACCCAAGATTAGCCCTACCTAAATACAGGGGGTCCCTAATGTTAACGGGATATCTTAAGCTTACTGTATGCTTTCCAGTCGAAACATGACAACATTTTGTGATGTTTCTTTTTTGTCACTAGTTACCACAGCCACAGCCACCTCGCCCATTTCTAAAATGTATCTTACGATCCAGTTTTTCGAGCTGAAAGACGATGACCAAAGCTTAGCCATAATATTGCACAACGACTTAAGTCAATTAGTCTTATGCTAGCACATACTGGAATATGCTCCGGGATTCATCCAATGGCATTGAGGAGTATACCACCTCAGTCACCGGCTTCATCAAAAAGTTAATTGACGACGTCGTCCCCACAATGACCGTACGTACATATCCCAAACAGAAGCCTTAGATTACAGGCAATATTCGCTCTGACCTAAAGGCTAGAGCTGCCACTTTCAAGGGGCTGGACACTAATCCGGACACTTATAAGAAATCTCACTCTGCCCGCCGACAAACCATCAAACAGGCAAAGCGTCATTACAGGACTAAGCTGGAATCTCTGACGCTCGTTGGATGTGGCAGGGCTTGCAAACTATTACGGACTACAAAGGGAAACCCACGAGCCTACTAAACGAGCTAAATGCCTTTTATGCTTGTTTCGAGGCAAGCAACACTGAGAGAGTGTATGCATGCAAGAGAGCACCAACTATTCCGTACGACTGCGATTACGCTCTCCATAGACAATGTGAGCAAGACCTTAAAACAGGTCAACATTGTTATAGAATTTTGTAATCAATGTTCATAAATTTCAATTATCTTAATCGGTCTGCAACCCAGAGGTTGTAAATTTCTGGTTTTAAATGAAACAGACATAATTCCCAGCTCACAATTGATCAAATCCAAGTTTATTTGCGAGAGCTCTCCTCTGCATATCCAAAGATGTTCCTTTTATAACATTCTCTTAACCTACGCACATACATACACACTAACAGGAGGAGAGCTATCCTATCTACTTTTCTACCATTCTCACCACAGTTTATTACCACTCAGCTGAMRGTTCCAGTCCCCCCCAGATACGGGAAACCTGGAGGGGCTCTCCCTGTCCTATCTTATCTCCCCAGAGTTATAGCCGGGTCGGTTCAAACATAGGTTAAGGAGTCTCTTTGCTTTCTTTCGGCACACACATACATTCCTCTCTTCCCCAATGGTTATCAGCTTTAATTACTCCTTGTCTATGCTACATAACCTCTAATCCTAATGGTTAAGTTTCCGGGTAGAATTATTTAATAATTTATCTTAAACCTTGATAAAATATTTTAATAACATTCACAAGGCCGCGGGGCCAGACGGATTACCAGGACGTGTACTCAGAGCATGCGCGGACAAACTGGCAAGTGTCTTCACTGACATTTTCAACCTCTCCCTGACCACTGAGTCTGTAATACCTACATGTTTCAAGCAGACCCAGAAAGTGAAGGTAACCTGCCTAAATGACTACAGACCCATAGCACTCATGTTGGTAGTGATGAAGTGCTTTGATAGACTGGTCATGGCTTACATCAACATCATCATCCTGGAAACCCTAGACCCACTCCAATTCGCATACCGCCCCAAGAGATACACAGATGACGCAATATCAATCACGCTCTACACTGCCCTTTCCCACCTGTACAAAAGAAACACCTACATGAGAATGCTGTTYATTGACTACAGCTCAGCGTTCATCACCATAGTGCCCACGAAGCTCATCACTAAGCTAAGGACCCTGGGTCTAAACACCTCCCTCTGCAACTGGATCCTGGACTTCCTGACAGGCCGCCCCCAGGAGGTAAGGGTAGGCAACCTGCCCAGGGACTGCGGTTGAAAATTAGCCAGCTGGCTAAAACCGGCACTTTTACTGAAAGGTTGATTAATGTGCACTGTCCCTGTAAAAATAAAATCAACTCAACAACACATCTGCCACGCTGATCCTCAACACTGGGGCCTCTCAGAGGTGTGTGCTTAGTCCCCTCCTGTACTCCCTGTTCACCCACAGCTGCGTGGCCAAGCACGACTCCAACACCCTCATTAAGTTTGCTGACATCACAACAGTGGTAGGCCTAATCACTGACAACGATGAGCCTATAGGGAGGAGGTCAGAGACATGGCAGTGTGGTGCAAGGACAACAACCTCTCAATCAATGTGAGCAAGACAAAGGAGTTGATCGTGGACTACAGGAAAAGGAGGGCCGAACAGGCCCCCATTTACATCGACGGGGCTGTAGTGGAGCTGGTCGAGAGTTTCAAGTTCCTTGGTGTCCACATCACCAACAAACTATGATGGTCCAAACACACCAAGACAGTCATGAAGCGGGCACGACAACACCTTTCCCCCTCAGGAGACTGAAAAGTTCTACAGCTCTTCATTTACATTTAACAGACGCTCTTATCCAGAGCGACTTACAAATTGGAAAGTTCATACATWTTCATCCTGGTCCCCCCGTGGGGAATGAACCCACAACCCTGGCGTTGCAAGCGCCATGCTCTACCAACTGAGCCACACGGGACCACAATGGTACACGGGACTCGATGGTACAGCTGTACCATCGAGAGCATCCTGAGCGGTTGCATTACCACCTGGTATGGCAACTGCTCGGCATCCGAACATAAGGCGCTACAGAGGGTAGTACGTACGACCCAGTACATCCCTGGGGCAAAGCTTCCTGCCATCCAGGACCTACAGTACCAGTCAAAAGTTTGGACACCCCCATACCATCACAACTCTTCCATGTTTCACCGTGGGAAACACACATGCGGAGATCATCCGTTCACCTGCTCTGCGTCTTACAAAGACACGGCGGTTGGAACCAAAAATATCAAATTTGGACTCATCAGACCAAATGACACATTTCCACAGGTCTAATGTCCATTGCTCGTGTTTCTTGGCCCAAGCAAGTCTCTACTTCATATTGGTGTCCTTTAGTAGTGGTTTCTTTGCAGCAATTCAACCATGAAGGCCTGATTCACACTGAACAGTTGATGTTGAGATGTGTCTGTTACTTGAACTCTGAAGCATTTATTTGGGCTGCAATTTCTGAGGCTGGTAACTCTAATCAACTTATCCTCTGCAGCAGAGGTAACTCTGGGTCTTCCTTTCCTGTGGCGGTCCTCGTGAGAGCCAGTTTCATCATAGCGCTTGATGTTTTTTGCGACTGCACTTGAAGAAACTTTAAAAGTTATTGAAATTKTCCGGATTGACTGACCTTTATGTCTTAAATTAATGATGGACTGTCGTTTTTCTTTGCTTATTTGAGCTGTTCTTGCCATAATATGGACTTGGTCTTTTACCAAATAGGGCCATCTTCTGTATACCACCCCTACCTTGTCACAAAGCAACTGATTGGCTCAAACGCATTACGAAGGAAAGAAATTCTACAAATGTACTTTTAACAAGGCACACCTGTTAATTGAAATGCATTCCATGTGACTACCCAAGAGTGTACAAAGCTGTCATCAAGGCAAAGGGTGGCTACTTTGAAGTATCCCAAATATTAAATATATTTTGATTTGTTTAACATTTTTTTGGTTACTACATTATTCCATATGTGTTATTTCATAGTTTTGATGTCTTCACTATTATTCTGCAATGTAGAAAATAGTAAAAATTAAGAAAAACCCTTGAATGAGCAGGTGTGTCCAAACTTTTGACTGGTACTGTACATACTAGGCAGTGTCAGAGGAAAGCCCCAAAAAATTGCCAAAGACTCCGGTCACCCAAGTCATAGACTGTTCTCTCTGCTACCACGCGGCAAGCGTTACCGGAGCTTCAAGTCTAGGTCCAAAAGGCTCTTTAACAGCTTCTACCCCCAAGCCATAAGACTGCTGAACAGTTAATCAAATGGCCACCCRGACTATTTGCATTGATACTGCCCTATGGGACTCCCAATCACAGCCGGTTGTGATACAGCCTGGAATCAAACCAGAGTATGTAGTGATGCCTCTAGCACTGAGATGCAGTGCCTTAGACCACTGCGCCACTTGGAAGTCCAGTAAAGGACTTTTATTTATTTAATCCATTTTAAAATAAGGCAGTAACATAACAAAATGTTGAAAAAGTCAATTAGCAATTATATTCACAGGGGGTTCTAAATGTGTGTTTGTGTGGTTTTCTGAAAGTACAGAATGAAGAGGAATAATAATTAGTAAATGTCAGATTATAGCAATAAACAATATTACACTGACGTAACATAATAAACTGCTATTAGAATAGTAAGCCACATTGACAACATGACAGTTATACTGTAAATTAACCATTGATTTACACAGGAAACAGTAACTGAAAAAAGCCCCACAAGGGAGCAGGGCAGAGCTATACAATGCACAGCCCAATGACTACACAGGCCAAAGGGCCATGATGGCAACTTCAAAAGGAGGCAGTCTTAGCAGTACAAGCTAGTAATTCCGACAACCCGTACAGTGGTGCTGTGACCCGGATCTACAGTTGCGCTAAGATCAATACTGGGGTCGCTGTTGATTACATTTGAGGGGTGAATGTAGCACATGGGGATGTATGAAACTTACTCCTCAGCTTGAAGTGTCTCCACTTCCTCTAGCTTTTTGAGTGGCGCTTACTGGTAAAATGTTTCAGGAGGGAGGTCACGTGTGCTAGGAAGGCAAAGGTCCTGTATGGAGGGTGATAAGCGCCAGAATTAAGCCTTGTGAAGCTACTGATACATCTCACGAAGTCACCTAACATCTTCCTAGCGCCATAAAATACTGCCGTGAATTAACATCAGAAAAAAATTGGGCTCCATTGACAGTCTAAGGCGTCAAACTGCCGACGCGTTCACGTCACGTTCGTGACATGTACACGTAGTGTTCACGTCATGTAACGTGGCACTGACACGTCACTTGTAAGTTTATTATGAACGATCTTAGCACGAACGCCTTCAAAACGAACGCCTTCAAAACGTCTACATGTGTTACGTTTAGTTTATTATTAAAGATCCACCGTGGTCGCCTTACAAATGTCTATATGCTCATGATTTAATTTTTTTTTTTTTTCCATTGCTAGAGTAATCTAATCAATTTCATTTGTAGATTTAGCTAAAATAGGGATATCACCTCAATACAAAAATTACTAGGCTAGTTGATATCGCATCCAGCCACCATTACTGTGTAGATATGCCTATTTTTCACTTCAATACAGACGCAAGGGCTTCTTTGTTGGAGGCAGCCCTATTCAGAAATAAGTGGTAGCCTAGGTCTCTAGTGGCGCATTCAAAACAACTCGGAACTTGGCAATCTCTGACTTCCGTCTTCAGTGCGTTCAAGACAACTGGGAACTCGGAGCTCAGACTGAAATATATATATAAAAAAAAAAATTCTGAAACTTCTTTCTCTGACCTGAAAATCACTGATGTCATGATTTGACCTCATTTTTTCCCCTGGGTTCCCAGGTTTAACAGACACAATCACTGTCACCATGCAATCCTTAGGCTATACATTTCTGTGGAGATGTCTTATGTTTAACAGCAGTGCTCGATATGAGGGCGGTATGAGAGGACATAGGCCTAACCTGTGTTATAGAGAGTGGCATAAAGCATATGCTACCACTTGTTTGCTTAGCCTTAGAAAAAACAACGGTCCAGATTTTATAAAGCGATCTAGGCTACAGCAATTATATCTGCATAGCCTACTAGCCTATCGAAGGTCTTGCTCAGCCTCAACATCACAGGAAATTGTGGTTGGTTTATTAAATGCTCTGCAATTTAGAATATGCCTACCACAAAATACTAAAAAGATAGAATCGGTATGGGTCTATGCATAGACCAAACAGCTTAACAGATAAAAACGTATTTATTCAAAAGAGTCCCATTGAGTCAGGCTATTCATTTGCAGTTGCGTTCTTACGCATAACCTTAGCCTAAACGGAACTGAAAACAACCCAGCCTGTTTTGATCACAGATCATGATGAAGCATGAACATTTCAGGCTGTTTGTCCCTGATTTAGCCCACAATCACCTATAGATTTGATACACATGAAGACCTATATTTATTCTGGATTTGACAAACAATACCCTGACTAGGATCCTGACTTTTCCCCACATCATATTTGTTACCAATTAGGCTTAAATGTATTCCTATTAATAAGCTTTTGTTTTCCTATTGATTTGCATAGGCTAGCCATTGCAATTGTTATTTTCCAACTTCTGCTTTTCATGAATAAACAGGCATCGGGTTAAAAAWATATATAATTTTGATACCCCCCCACACATTAACGCCACTTACCTTTCAGATCACAAAGTCAGCTAATTTCCACTCATTCATATGCAAATACATTTGATTCATACACAGGCTTGTCTGGCTGGCATGTTTTCATTTTAAAACAGGCCTTCCCTTATCTACACTGAGATAATATTATTTCAGTAGTCCTCTATGATAAAAAAAATCATAGCTCATTAGTACACCCTTGTGGTTGAATACAACAATGAATAATGTTGAACTTACAAATACCATCAAGGGATACGTTACAATTGACAAAAATGAACACCTTATGGCATGAAAACCAATCTGGCAATATTTTAGATTTAAATATATAAACGTTGATATTTTTTTGGTACATGTGTGTCAATTTACTTTCTGAATTGTATACACTCACATGGCAATCATAGACTGAAATACTGAATTATTTTGTGTGGAATAGAGAGGCGGGTTTTTGAGGCGACGTTGTGTGAACAGTTTGAATTTGCGGAAAAACAAACAAACTTTACTCGGCGTGGCGGCGGTTCGGCACAGCCGTGCTGTGACTGGGTTAGAAATGGTGGGAGATAGTGATGGAGAAGAAAGTGAAGCAAGTATGGAGCATAGTAGTACAAATAAAGGATGGAGTAAGAAAAATAMAAATAAAGTGRAGAGAAAGGGAGTAGGGGTTTGAAGGGGAGYGAGAGGTCTATGGAGGTATAACAGACTGACCCTAGCCCCCCGACACAAACTATTGCAGCATAAATACTGGAGGCTGATACAGGAGGGGTCGGGAGACACTGTGGCCMMGKCCGACAATACCCCAGGACAGGGCCAAACAGGCAGGATATAACCCCACCCACTTTGTCAAAGCACAGCCCCCAACACCACTAGAGGGATATCTTCAACCACCAACTTACTATTCTGAGACAAGGCCAAGTATAACCCACGAAGATCTCCCCCACGGCACGAACCCAAGGGGGGCGCCAACCCGGACAGGAAGATCACGTCAGTGACTCAACCCACTCAAGTGACGCACCCCTCATAGGGACGGCATGGAAGAGCAYCAGTAAGCCAGTGACTCAGCCCCTGTAATAGGGTTTGAGGYAGAGAATTCCAGTGGAGAGAGGGGAACCGGCCAGGCAGAGACAGCAAGGGTGGTTCGTTGCTCCAGTGCCCTTCCGTTCACCTTCACACTCCTGGGCCAGACTACACTCAATCATAGGACCTACTGAAGAGATGAGTCTTCAATAAAGACTTAAAGGTCGAGACCGAGTCTGCGTCTCTCACATGGATAGGCAGACCATTCCATAAAAATAGAGCTCTATAGGAGAACGCCCTGCCTCCAGTTGTTTGCTTAGAAATTCTAGGGACAGTAAGGAGGCCTGCGTATTGTGACCGTAGCATACGTGTAGGTRTGTACGGCAGGTTAGCACTAACTGAAGTTTATTTAGTGCTTTATCCGGGTAGCCGGAATGTAGAGCATTGCAGTAGTCTAACCTAGAAGTCACAAACCTAGAAGTCATTTTTGGACAGAAAGTTTCAGATTTTTGCAATATTAAGTAGATGGAAAGAAGCTGTCCTTGAAACGGTCTTGATATGTTTATCAAAAGAGAGATCAGGGTCCAGAGTAACGCCAAGGTTCTTCACAATTTTATTTGAGACGACTGTGCAACCATCAAGATTAATTGTCAGATTCAACAGAAGATCCCTTTGTTTCTTGGGWCCTAGAACTAGCATTTCTGTTTTGTCTGAGTTTAAAAGTAGAAAATTTGCCGCCATCCACTTACTTATGTCTGAAACACAGGCTTCCAGAGGGCAATTTTGGGGCTTCACCATGTTTCATCRAAATGTACAGCTGTGTGTCATCCGCATAGCAGTAAAAGTTAACATTATGTTTCCGAATGACATCACCAAAAGGTAAAATATATAGTGAAAACAATAGTGGTCCTAAAACGGAGCCTTGAGGAACACTGACATTTACAGTTGATTTGTCAGAGGACAAACCATCTACAGAGACAAACTGATATATTTCCGACAGATAAGATCTAAACCAGGCCAGAAGTTGTCAGTGTAGACCAATTTGGGTTTCCAATCTCTCCAAAAGAATGTGGTGATCGATGGTATCAAAGCAGCACTAAGGTCTAGGAGCAGGAGGACAGATGCAGAGCCTCGGTCTGACGCCATTAAAAGGTCATTTACCACCTTCACAAGTGCAGTCTCAGTGCTATGATGGGGTCGAAAACCAGACTGAAGCGTTTTGTATACATTGTTTGTCTTCAGGAAGGCAGTGAGTTGCTGCGCAACAGCTTTTTCATTTTTTTTGAGAGGAATGGGAGATTCGATATAGGCCAATAGTTTTTTATATTTTTGGGGTCAAGGTTTGGCTTTTTCAAGAGAGGCTTTATTATTGCCACTTTTAGTGAGTTTGGTACACATCCGGTGGATAGAGAGCCGTTTATTATGTTCAACATAGGAGGCCAAGCACAGGAAGCAGCTCTTTCACTAGTTTAGTTGGAATAGGGTCCAGTATGCAGATTGAAGATTTAGAGGCAATGATTATTTTCATCAATGTGTCAAGAGATATAGTATTAAAAAACTTGAGTATATCTCACTTGATCCTAGGTCCTGGCAGTGTTGTGCAGACTCAGGACAACTGAGCTTTGGAGGAATACGCAGATTTAAAGAGGAGTCTGTAATTTGCTTTCTAATGATCATGATCTTTTTGTCAAAGAAGTTAAGCATTTATTCCACGGGACAAAACTAGGTCCAGAGTTTGACTGTGGCAGTGAGTAGGTCCGGAGACATGTTGGACAAAATCCACTTTCCCCAACCTAGATCGAGGCACAGACACGGTCTCAATGGGGATAGCTGAGCTGACTACACTGACTGTGCTAGTGGCAGACTCCACTAAGCTGGCAGGCTGGCTAACAGCCTGCTGCCTGGCCTGCACCCTATCTCATTGTGGAGCTAGGGGAGTTAGAGCCCGGTCTATGTTCGTAGATAAGATGAGAGCACCCCTTCATCTAGGATGGAGTCCGTCACTCCTCAGCAGGCCAGGCTTGGTCCTGTTTGTGGGTGAGTCCCAGAAAGAGGGCCAATTATCTACAAATTCAATCTTTTGGAAGGGGCAGAAAACTTATTTCAACCAGCGATTGAGTTGTGAGACTGCTGTAGAGCTCATCACTCCCCCTAACTGGGAGGGGGCCAGAGACAATTACTCGATGCCGACATCTTTCTAGCTGATTTACACGCTGAAGCTATGTTGCGCTTGGTGTTCTCTGACTGTGTCATCCTAACATCAGTGGTGGCGACGTGGATAACAATATCCCTATACTCTCTACACTCGCCAGTTTTAGCCTTAGCCAGCACCATCTTCAGATTAGCCTGAACGTTGGTAGCCCTGTCCCCGGGTAAACAGTGTATGATCGCTGGATGATTCGTTTTAAGTCTAATACTGCACGGTCACCAATGACTAGGGTTTTCAATTTGTCAGAGCTAATGGTGGGAGGCTTCGGCGTCTGACCCCGTAACGGGAGGAGGAGAGACCAGAGAAGACTCGGCCTCTGACTCCGACCCGTTGCTTAATGGGGAGAACCGGTTGAAAGTTTCTGTTGGCTGAATGATCAACACCAATTGAGCATTCCTACAGCATTTCCTTCCAGAAGCTATGAGAAAATTGTCCGACTGCGGGGACTGTGCGAGGAGATTCATACTACTATCTGTACTTATTGGTGGCACAGACGCTGTTTCATCCTTTCCTACACTTAAATTACCCTTGCCTAACGATTGCGTCTGACGCTGGGCTTGCAGCACAGCTATCCTCGCCATAAGGCGATTGTTCTCCTGTATATTATGAGTACAGCGACTGCAATTAGGCATCATGTTAATGTTACTACTTAGCTTCGGCTGGTGGAGTTCCTGACGAACCACATCCAGATAAAGCGTCCGGGGTGAAAAAGTGAAATGAAAAAAGTTGAGCGAGGGGAAAAAATAAAAATATAAAACGTAATTAAAAAGTAAAAACTGCAAAGTTTGCAGGTAGCAAAGTTAGGTTAGCAACAACCACACAGCAGCAGGTAAACAAGTCTACATTSTAATGGAGTTGGCCTAGTATTTTATATTAAACCTGTCAGGTTTTGGCCAAGACTGTTCGGGTTTTGGTCACTAGATGTCCCCATTGCACCTTTTTTGTACCTTTTGTTTTTCTTGCTCTAATTATTGTTTGCACCTGTAGGTCATTCCCTTGTTAGTATTTAAACCCTGTGTGTTCCTCAGTTCCTTGCTCAGTGTTTGTAAGTTAGCACCCAGCCCCAGCCCAAGCCTTGTTTTATACAGATATTTATCTTGTTGGATTTTCCAGAGGTTCTCTGGTTTAGTTCTTGTGTATTATTTGAGTAGTCTTTTGAGGTTTGTTTTTCCCTGCTGTTTTTTACCACTTTGTGGAGTTTCTTTTGTATTTTGGAGGATTTCCATTTTTGTGCCTCTTGGCTTTATTTTTGGACATTGTGGATTTAGTTTCTTTGCCTGAAGATTTTGTTCTTTAATTAAACCACCATCTCTAGTACTGCTGTGTCTGCCTCATCTTCTGGGTTCTGACGATTATTAGTGACTGTTTCTCGCACCGGGTCCTGACAAAACCTACCTTACGCATCCAATTGTTTCTCCATTTGTAACTTACCCACCAAAATTATAAATATGCTGTTTTACTTTTTGTTTTATTTGTGCTGTCTAATTCCTAAAATGGTGTAACTTGTACACTGGGAGTCATGAAGCAAGTTCAGGGAGTGTATTTAATAAATAAATGAACATAGAACAAAACAAGAAACACAGGTAGCATACAGACATGAACAGAAACATAGTTAATAACACCTAGGGAAAGAACCAAAGGGAGTGGCAGATATAGGGAAGATAATCAGGAAGGTGATGGAGTCCAGGTGAGTCTGATGAGGTGCTGGTGCGCGTAATAATGGTGACAGGTGTGTGTAATAATAAGCAGACTGGCGACCTCGAGCGCCAGAAAGGGAGCATACGTGACAAATGGTAAAGAATAATCTGTGTGCTCTCGGATAGTAATAATAGTTCATATGGTGCTCTTCGATGTCCCAGGTTTGTGGCATTGATGAATAAATAATGTCATATTTACTTAACAAGTCCACTGTGGGGCTCTATAGATGGGTTAGCTGACAACTTATCGAAAACGATACACGTGCTTCAAAGGGGCAGAATCATTGGCTTAGATTGTTGATAACATGTGTGTATGTGTATATATAACTAATTTTGTCTCCAATGTTTATTGAAAACATAAATAAAGTTGCACAATAAGCACTTGTTGWCTCAAATGCATTGTTACAGTTGTTGGTTAGCTAGCTAGAATTTTGCCATATTAGCATAGATGTGACGTCAGTCAAAACACCTCAAAACAAGTCATGGGATCAAGAACAAGATCAAACAATCTGAAACGAGACACTTATGATGGCAGTTTGTTGTCATTGTTGCTAGCTATCTGGCCATCCAGACCACTGAGGTATAACAAGAAGGTTTTGCCCCATTGTTGAGCCTCGTGGGTCAAGAATCAAAACGCAATTGGCTAACTTATTTCCCAACTTGATTTTAATTAAAACAAACTTTAACTCCCTAGAGTCGATTGACGCAAAAAAAATCTCCATCAAAATCCGTCAATTTAAGATATATTTTTGCATTGGATGTGTCTCAACCCACCMCATCCGCCTATGTCGCACTTCTGCATTTGTGGTGAAAGTTGGAAGAGTAGTGTTTGTCTAACCATGAGACATCCCTCTCACGACAACTTCTGTAGTGTCCGAACGGTTTGTCCTACAAAACTATTACAACCCCACATGTCAGGTGACTCGTMTTAAGTCGGTACCGTCCATTTTCCATCTTCTGTTTGTAGCGTCTGAACAGTTTGGGCTACATAAATACGATGGTGTTCTACGTTTTGCCCTGTGACCCACACAAGTGTCACGGGACTCGTCTGAAGGTAACCGGTACTGGTTTACATTTTTTTATGGAAGTGTGAAGGTAGTTTTGTGCCTACCCCAAAAATTGGTTAAATATTTCTTATATCTCATAGATAAAGGACAAACGTTCCTTATGATACATTTTTTGACTGTCTTTTTTTTACCATTTATAAATGTGTTATTCTATGCATTTCTCAGGACTATAGTAGTAAAGGCCAAATTCAATATTTTAACAAATTATTGTTTATTTAATATTTTTTATACCGAAAAAGGCCCTAAATTATTTTGCCAAATAGCTAAATGATCCATAGTATGACCATCTTAAAACAATTACATATGTCAGACCCCCCCCCCCCCCCCCCCMACGGCTTAGMATGTTTCTTAATAAGATAAAAGATAGGAATGATAAGTAGGCTTGAGGTATTTTTAAACAAACTTAGATGACCTAAAATAAAATATTAACAGTGACATCACGATAACAGAATGACGCAATAAACCCAAATCAAATTAATGACTCAATGAGGCCCGAGTAACAAACAGTAACAAAACCGTCCATGTGTTACTTGTGCATGGTGTCATTCATWTGATTTCGGCTTATTGCATCATTTTGTTATCGTGACTGTTGGTTGATTTCTGGTATGTAGCTGGATGAACCACTGAACTAGGAGGTAACTGCCAAAATAAAGGAAACATCAACATAAAGTKTTGGCATTGATTCTACAACTGGAACTCTATAAAACACCATTCTTCCAAGAGAAATTACATAATTTCGTGTTTTGTTGACGCGGGTGGAAAACGCTGTCTCAGGCGCAGCTCCACACACACACACTTTAAACCCCTTATGCTCTTTTGAGACCCCTCTTTCAAAGTCAGTGAGATCTTTTTTATTCTAGCCATGGTAGCCAAAATAATGGACAACTGGGCACTTTTATGCATGAGCCTAAGCATGATGGGATGTTAATTGCTTAATTAACTTAGGAACCACACCTGTGCTTCCAATATACTTGGCATCCCTCGTTTACGCAAGTGTTTCCTTTATTTTGGCAGTTACGTGTAGGTTTATCAAATAACTATATGAACTGTAGTCCAGAGAACATAAACAGGACAAGGAGAGTGCCCAAAGCCCATCCATCCATTGCAGGTAAATGCAAGTAAAAAATATTTGTCCTAGTTTCCATGTGGAAGGCGGGGCGGTTGGCATGGTGATAACGAGTAATGACGCCAGTCTAGCTCGCTCTGGCAGTTTCAAGCAAGTGACAACAACTGAAAGTCGCGTAAATTGGACTGAAAGAAAACACACACAGCTTGCTAAAAGCATATGTCGCTAGATAGCAAGCGAAATATTACTCTGGTTCGTTTAAGAAGCTATAAGGAAATGTTAATTTGACTAACGTTAGACTGTAACGACAGTAGCTATAGTATAGTTACAGTCAACATCTGTGAATTTTAGCTTGCTATCTAGCTTGCTAACGTTACCTGCCTACTGTATTGTACTGTACTTACTAGCTAGCTAAGCTACATCACCTTGAGGATGAAAAAGAGGGTTGAGAAAGTCGTGAAAGAGAAGGCAGCTGGTAACTTTGAGGATGAGTTTTCGAAAACTGCTGGTAAGATGAAGGAATTCAGTCCCAGCCTTGCCTGACAAGTCCAGTCTCTAATGACAAGTGTTATTTACGTAGACCGTGGTGCAGATGCAGAAGTTTGGCTTATTTTTGTCATATTTCGGTTGTTAAATAGCTGAGCACTTCACTGTTCTTTGTCCCTTTCTCTGGCATTTAGGACTAAATATACAGGAGAAGTGTCCAGTTCAGAGGATAGGTAAGATTTGAACCAGTAACATTATCTGGGCAGAGGAAGAGAAGATAAATATCACGAGTAGGCATATTCATCCTCCTCTGCCCAGATATACCTCAGTTGCCCAGATACTGGTTCAGGTGAGATTTTACTATTTTGGCAAATATATAGTACTGTACCTAACATTTTGTTAGATGCTGCAGATTGAACTTCCTGTTTTTAATAACCTCAGTACAGTGACATACTATTGCAAAACTTAATGGGTAGTCATAATGACAGATGGCATCACTGGATGTCATTCTGTGGTTTGATCCTCTCTCTAAAAGATGATTATCAGTGCTCTGGCAGTCTGGAGATGGACTTCCCTGAGCTGTGTTCTCTTCTGGGCATGAAGGAGATCCCTGCTGTAACCCCACGACCCCCAGCCTCTGTCACTCCTACCACAGAGAAAGGCAACATGGGTAAATGACAGTCCACCAGCCATTCACATCAACCACAAAACTGTGGTGCTAAGCCTCATGTCTTACTTGTTTCTCTATTGCTAGGCCCAGGGTTTTTTCTAGATCAAAAAGGGGCTTAGGTATTGGACGTGGCAGGGGGCGTGACAATGTGCGTGGTCGACATGTGAAAAACATGTTGCTTTTAAAAAAAATATATCCATGAAGCTGGGAGAAATGTTTACAGTTTTAAAGCAAATTTACACACATTCTACATATTCTGCCATGGAGTTGAGATAATTTTTTTGCAGTTTTAAGCAAATTTCCCATCAATTCTAWGCATTTTGCCATGGCTAATGCTGTGTACTTTTGCTCAAACATAAGAACAAAATCAGTACTGCTAAATTAATTGTTTTTGGAATTTTTAATTATACCTGTCTARMTTTTATTTTTGTGATTTTGTTCTCAAAGATTATATATAAAAAATATATTGGCCCATTTATATTTTCTACATAYTTTATATATTTTATTTACGGTATACATTTTGTGTGTGTCTGTGTGTGCACACATTTCAGTACACATTATTCCCAAGCTCTCTCCTTGTCACTCAGGTTRTGTCCCAAATAGCACCMTATTCCCTATAGTGTACTACTTTTGATCAGTGCCCATAAGTGTACTATAAAGGGAATAGGGTGCCATTTGGGACTCAGTCTCACTTTTTATTATTGCTGTGTATCATTTACATACTTGTGGCCTCAGAGGAGAGCCAGTCCCAGATGGGTGCTGGTATAGCGACTACAACGTGGTGCCCTAAACCACGCCTCCAAGTGGAGCTGGAGAGCGAGGACCCTCGCAGTATTAAGGAGGTCAGGGTGTGTGGTGAGAGCATAACTGAACTAAACATATTCCCTAACTGTCTGAACAACRGTAGAATACTCCTAAAGTAAACAATGTAGTGTAGTTGTGATAGCAAACAACATACAGAAAAAATCATTTAAAGATGTTATGAGTTGTTTTAAAACAATACTGCTTTCTCTCAAGAGACACTGACATTGACATTTGAACTATACCACTTCTCTTACATATTCACCTCTTACACAGTGAACAATATAAATAGTACCATTTAGTGCCATTGTATGAACATAATTTGTAATGGCAAACAAGCGGTGTCTGAGCCGTTGTTTCTGTCACTTCATAGGGTGGAAGGTGGATGAGCTGATGGCTCGAGTGCTTAACAAGACACTTCCAGCCCTAAGCAACCTACAGAATCTGCAGTGAGTACTGTATTTAGATTGAGATGTAACTTCCTGTACCTCATGATATACAGTATTTGCCCAAGGCAAAGCTAAGCGCTATTGGGCATGTTTGGCATGTTTTTTCCCTCAGCTTATGTACTTTTCCTAGGAGAAAATGAGAAAAATATCCCACATTTATTGTTACTTGGTTGTTAGTGTAATGTTTTGGGTATAGGCATTGCTCTTGCAATATTATCTTCTGTGTTGCAGTCTGTGGCGTGCTGGTCTGACGGGGCGAACTCTGACCTCCCTGAAGAATACAATATCTCTCTGCTCAAACCTAAGGTGATTGGATGATTCATCATATACAGTGCCTTCAGAAAGTGTTCATCGTACCCCTTGACTTATTCCACATTTTGTGTTACAGCTTGAATTCAAAATGTATTACATTTCTTATTTTCTCACTCGTCTACATACAATACCCCATAATGACAAAGTGAAAACATGTTTTTAGAAATATTAGCAAATTTATTGAATATGAAATACAGAAATATCTCATTAACATAAGTATTCACACCCCTGAGCCAATACTTTATAGAAGCATCTTTGGCAGTGATTACAGCTGTGAGTCTTTCTGGGTAAGTCTCTAAGAGGTTTCCACACCTGGATTGTGCAACATTTGCCTATTTCGWCTTTTCAAAATTCTTCAARCTCTGTCAAATTGGTTGTTGATCATTGCTAGACAACCATTTTCAGGCCTTGCCGTAGATTTAAGTCAAAATTTTAACTCAGCCACTCAGGAACATTCAATGTCATCTTGGTAAGCAACTCCAGTGTAGATTTGGCCTTGTGTTTTAGGCTATTGTCCTGCTGAAAGGTGAATTATTCTCCCAGTTCTGGTGGAAAGCAGACTGAACCAKGTTTTTTTCTAGGATTTGCCTGTGCTTAGCTCCATTCAGTTTCTTTTTTATCCTGAAAWACTCCCCAGTCMTTACSGATTACAAGCGTACCCATAACATGATGCAGCCACCACTATGATTGAAAATATAGAGAGTGGTACTCAGTAATGTGTTGTATTAGATTTGCCCCAACATAATCAGGACAAAAAGTGAATTGCTCTGCCACATTTTTCCCCAGTATTTTAGTGCCTTGTTGCAAACAGGATGCATGTTTTGAAACATTTTTACTCTTTGCAGGCTTCCTTTTCCCTCTATCAATTAGGTTAGTATTGTGGAGTAACTACAATGTTGTTGATCCATCCTCAGTTTCTTTTATCACAGCCATTAAACTTTGTAACTGATTTTTAAAGTCACCATTGGCCTCATGCTGAAATGCCTGAGCAGTTTACTTCCTCTCTGGCAACTGAGTKAGGAAGGATGCTTGTATCTTTGTAGTGACTGGGTGTATTGATGCACCATCCAAAGTATAAGTAATAACTTCACCATGCTGAAATGGATATTCAATGTCTACTTTTTTTATTTTTTTATCCATCTACCGAGGCATTGGAAAACCTCCCTGGTCTTTCTGGATGAATCGGTTAGAAATTCACTGCTCGACTGAAGGACCTTACACAAAATTGTATGTGTGGGATACAGAAATGAGGTAGTCATTAAAATACACTATTATTGCACAAAGTCCATGCAAATTATTGTGGGACTTTTTAAGCAATTGTTTTACTACTGAACTTATTTAGGCTTGCCATAACAAAGGGCTTGAATACTTACTGACTCAAGACATTTCAGTTTTAAATGTTTAATTCATTTGTAAAAATTTCAATAAACATAATTCCACTTTCACATTATGCGGTATTGTGTGTAGGCCAGTGACAAAAAAAAACTTTATTTAATCCATATTAAATTCAGGCTGTAAAGTGGAGAAAGTCAAAGGGTGTGAATACTTTYTGAAGGCRCTGTACTTATTCTCTTTGAATGTGCTTCACTACCTGTGTCATGGAGATATGCAGAGTATAATGAAAGAATATCTGGGCCCGTATGAATCAAGTGTCTCGGAGTAGTGTTCATTTAGGATCAGTTTTACCTTTTAGATTACAATGAGAAGATTACATGGACAGTAGGGACCTGGTACTCAGGCAGCGCTCCTACTCTGAGACGCTTGATACAGTCGGCCACTGAACTTCTCTCATGTTCTCTGACCTCTGTCTCCGGTTAGGACTGTGGTTTTGGAGGGAAACCCACTACCAGAGCAGAGTTATCACCTCCTTATATCTGAAGACAGTATGTGAGTCCCTGTTTTGTTTTTTTTYGTATTTTTTTTYCAATCATGCTTACACACACATTTCAATAATGATGTATCACTGCAWTACAGGCTTACTCATGTATCACTGCGTAATAACCGGATTGGCGAGGAGGGAGCTCGCCTGATTGGCTCAGCCCTCGCTACAGCCCACGCTGCCAACAATAATCTTCTGTCACTCAATCTGGCCTTCAATTCCATTGGTGATGCGGGCGCTGCTCATATAGCACAGGTACTCTGGATGAGAGCATCTGCTAAATTAGTCAAATGTAAAAAATGTACCCCACTATTGTAGAAATGTGTTTTCCACATTTACCAGCCTTGAAGGATGATACGTGGCAGATATTTGTTGTTGTATCAACTTCTTTCTCCCCTATTTTTGCTACCAGGGTTTGCGTCTGAATCGCTCTTTGCTGTGTCTCTCTCTGGCCAATAATCATATTGGAGACACAGGAGCCTCTCGTCTGGCAGAGGTGGGTACTTAACCGCTTACAAATGATTCCCCTTTAAAAATAAACTAAGAGTTTTCAAAGGGTGTATAACAAATGGCACTCCATTCCTTAAATAGTGCATTCCCTATGGGCCTGGTTTGAAGTAGTGCACTACATAGGGAATAGGGTGCCATTTGGGATCCACATCTATTTTTGTATCTTTACCCTCCCAGTGATCTCTCTCTCTTGTGTTGGTTCCTTAGGTGCTGGGTCCCTTTTCTCTGACCCATGATGAGGTTGTTGAGAGGAGGAGGCTGCTGCTCAGAAGAGACCAGTCGGTGAGAGGGGAAAGCACACCTACACACTTAAAAAAAAAAAAWATWWWATTTTTTTTTTTTAGGAGTGGGGCAGTCCCACTCCTTTTTATATATTTTTGTTTTCGTATTTTTTTATTAGATAGAACAATAACATACTGGTAGGAGGAGAGAGTGTGCTAGAAAAGCAGTGTGCCGGATTTAAACCCACGCTCTCACTGGGATATGTATTCTGGAGGCAGCGGCTTAGACACTAGACCATCCCAAGCCACACACACACCTACACACTTCTATAGAAGAATAACACACCAATAGCTACACACTAACTCAAACTAAACAAAAGCACACTAATCTGATCCTGCTTTATCTCCCTCTCTGTCTTCCCAGCCCTCTCATGCTGACTCTAAGTGTGAACGACCTCTTTCCATCCCCAGCAGCTCCTCACTGGAGCGCAACGTCAGCAAAGGAGCCAAGGTTGCCTCCAAGAAAAAGGTACCTACCAGAACTCGGGGCTAGTTTCCCAGACACTGTCCTGGACTAAGGCATGGTCTAAAAAAGGGGTTCCCAAACTTTTTGGGCTCGTGACCCTATTACAAATCCGTCTGACAGTACTTCAATCTAAAACGATTATGGTTTGAAGTGACTGAATTGCATAAGAAAGGTATTGGGAAGTTCAGATCATCAGGCAAAAATTGGATATGATCTTCTATGTAGAAAATAACGCCATCATTATTTTGAATTTGGTGCCTGGTCCTGTTCACTGTTCTAATAAGTCCTGCGTGACTTGTGAGCATTGTAGAGGGAAACAGACGATACAAACGTGTTCCTGAGAGTCTTAGGTCGGATTCCCCTGCGGCGACGATGAATGCATCAAGCAATGGTTGTGTGCCTAAGGGTGTTGCAATGACCGTATTACCGCCACACCGGCAGTCACAAGTCATGAAGGCAGTCAARTTCCACATGACCGTTTAGTCACGGTAATTAGGCTTCTCCAGGCACTGATGCTGCTGCTGGTCATTAGTGACCGCCACAGCCCTATGCGTGCCACGTCATCGACTGTGCCGTTGGGCACCAGATTGCTATAACATGGCGTGGTCCACTGATACGTAAAAATAGCTGGCATGCGTCAGAACAGGGGCAGATGACCTTAGCTTTCTGGAATGGGGTCCTAATACAGGTWACTGCAAAAATAAAGGAAATGCTTTACTAAATGAGGGATACAAAGTATTTTGAAAGCAGGTGCTTCCACATGTGTGGTTCCTGAGTTAATTAAGCAATTAACATCCCATCAACTGGGTATAAAAATACCCAGTTGCCCATTATTTTGGCAACCATGACTAGAAGAAATCTGTGAGTTTTTAAAGAGGGGTCTCAATGGAGCATAGGGCGTAAAAGTGTGTGTGTGTGTGTGTCAGTCACTAGATCTCAACCCAATTGGGAGATTCTGGAGTGGCGCCTGAGACTGCGTTTTCCACCACATCAACAAAACACCAAATTATCAAATTTTTCGTGGAAGAATGGATTCGCATCCCTCCAATAGAGTTCCAGACACTTGTAGAATCTATGCCAAGGCACATTGAAACTGTTCTGGTTCATGTTGGCCCCACACATACTGAGACACTTTATGTTGGTGATTCGTTTATTTCGGCAGTCATCTGTAGCGTATAGCTTCAAAAGTTCAAAAGCCACATTTGAAGGAAGGAAGGAGGGAGGGAAGGAAGGAAGGGGAGAGGGAGAGAATTTAAGTGGTGTACAGTGTATTCAGACCCCTTCACTTTTTCCATATTTTGTTACGTTACAGCCTTATTCTAAAATGGATTACATTATTTATTTCCCTCAATCTACACACAATACCCCATAATGACAAAGCGAAAACAGGTTTTTAGAAATGTTTGCAAATGTATAAAAAAACAAACAGAAATACCTTATTTACAAAAGTATTCAGACCCTTTGCTATGAGACTTGAAATTGAGCTCAGGCGCATCCTGTTTCCATTGATCATCCTTGAGCTGTTTCTATAACTTGATTGGAGTCCACCTGTGGTAAAGTCAATTGATTGGACATGTTTTGGAAAGGCACACGCCTGTCTGTCTATATAAAGGTCCCACAGTTCACAGTGCATGTCAGTGCAAAAACCAAACCATGAGGTCGAATTGCCTGTAGAGCTCTGAGACAGGATTGTGTCGAGGCACAGATCTGGGGAAGGGTACCAAAAAATATCTGCAGCATTGAAGGTCCATAAGAACATAATTCTTAAATGGAAGAGTCTGGAACCACCAAGACTCTTCCTAGGGCTGGCCGCCCAGCCAAACTGAGCAATCGAGGGAGAAGGACCTTGGTCAGGGAGATGACCAAGATCACAATGGTCACTCTGACAGAGCTCCAGAGTTCCTCTGTGGAGATGGGAGAACCTTCCAGAAGGACAACCATCTCTGCAACACTCCACCAAATCAGGCCTTTATGGTAGAGTTGCCAGACGGAAGCCACTCCTCAGTAAAAGGCACATGACAGCCCGCATGGAGTTTTCCAAAAGGCACCTAAAGGACTCTGACCATGAGAAACAACATTCTCTGGTATGATGAAACCAAGTTTGAACTCTTTGGCCTGAATGCCAAGCGTCACGTCTGGAGGAAGCCTGGCACCATCCCYACGGTGAAGCATGGTGGTGGCAGCATCAATGCTGTGGGGATGTTTTTGATGGGCAGGGATTGGGAGACTAATCAGGATCAAGGGAGTGATGAACAGAGCAAAGTACAGAGAGCTCTTGCTTAGGACCTCAGACTGGGGCGAAGGTTCACCTTCCAACAGAACAACGACCCTAAGCACACAGCCAAGACAACGCAGGAGTGGCTTCGGGACAAGTCTCCGAATGTCCTTGAGTGGCCCAGCCAGAGCCCAGACTTGAACCCGATCAAACATCTCTGGAGAGACCTGAAAATAGCTGTGCAGTCACGCTCCCCATCCAACCTGACAGAGCTTGAGAGGATCTGCAGAGAAGAATGGAGAAACTCCCCAAATACAGGTGTGCAAAGCTTGTGGTGTCATACCCAAGAAGACTTCAACAAAGTAATGCTTCAACAAAGTAATGAGTAAAGGGTCCGAATACTTATGTAAATGTGTTATTTCAAGGTTTTTCTTTTTTATACATTTGCAACGATTTGTCATTATGGGGTATTGTGTGTAGATTGATGAGCAGGGAAAAAACGATTTAATACATTTTAGAATAAGTCTAACGTAACAAAATGTGGAGAAAGTCCAGGGGTCTGAATACTTTCCCGAATCCACAAGGCTCATTTGTAAATGAGACCTAGGTCTCAATATGTCTTCACTGTTAAAATAAAGGTAACATGTCTCTGGGTTCGCGCCCAGGCTCTGTCGCAGCCGGCCGCGACCGGGGGGTCCGTGGGGCGACGCACAATTGGCCTAGCGTCGTCCGGGTTAGGGAGGGTTTGGCCGGTAGGGATATCCTTGTCTCATCGCGCTTCAGCGACTCCTGTGGCGGGCCGAGCGCAGTGCGCGCTAACCAAGGGGGGCGGGTGCACGGTGTTTCCTCCGACACATTGGTGCAGCTGGCTTCCGGGTTGGAGGCGCGCTGTGTTAAGAAGCAGTGCGGCTTGGTTGGGTTGTGCTTCGGAGGATGCATGACTTTCGACCTTCGTCTCTCCCGAGCCCGTACGGGAGTTGTAGCAATGAGACAAGATAGTAATTACTAGCGATTGGATACCACGAAAATTGGGGAGAAAAGGGGGTAAAATTTTAAAAAATAAAAATAATAATAAAGGTAACATATATTTTTTTAAATCAGACGACCCCACCGTTGGACGCGACCCCAAGTTTGGGAAACGCTGTTCTAGACTAGGCTTAATCTGTGTCAGGGAAGCCGCCCATACAGTATGATCTCTTTCATAAACGCACAGAAAAAAAGGTTCCTTCATATTCAGATTAATCCCTTGATTTCTTTTTTTTTTAGGACACAGCCAAAAAGGATGAGAAGCCAGCAGCAAACCAGACAGGAGGGGTARCAGGAAAGAAAGAGGAACCAAAGTTGGCCAGAAAAGGTAAAGCATTGTCATAAACCCTCATAATATTTCTCTCTCTTCTATACGTTATTTTTTCTTGTTCTCTCTTTCAGCCTCTGACACCAAGTTGCCCCGGGGTAAAGGGGGAAAGTCAGGGGGTAAAGAGAAGCGCCCATCTGTGTTGGATCAAGAGGTACCAACAGAGACCCTGTTAGACTCAGGTTAAATGCATTGTATCACCTTGGAAATATGTACATTGTGGACAGCTCATGTCCCTCTGTTTCTTTCTGCAGGAGAAGGCCAATGCTACACAGAATAAGGTATGTTTGTTTGGGTGTGTGTGTGTGTGCACATTGCAGTTTGTCTCACAGATGACACCATGCTAGTGTTTCTTTTCAAAGAGAAAAAGCTTAGACTGTGAAATGCACCATGTTTGGATTTGGTGGATATACAGTGCATTGGGAAAGTATTCAGACCCCTTGACTTTTTCCACATTTTGTTACGTTACAGCCTTACTCTTAAGATTTATTAAATAGTTTTACCCCCCCCAATCTACACACAATACCCCATAATGACAAAGCAAAAACAGGTTTAAAAAAAAACTGAAATATCATAATTTACATATGTTTTCAGACCCTTTACTCAGTTGAAGCACCTTTTGCAGAGATTACAGCCTCGAGTCTTCTTGGGTATGACGTTATAAGCTTGGCACACCTGTATTTGGGGAGTTTCTCCAATTCTTCTCTGCAAATCCTCTCAAGCTCTGTCAGGTTGGATGGGGAGCGTTGCTGCACAACTATTTTCAGGTCTCTCCAGAGATGTTCAAGTCCGGGCTCTGGCTGGGCTGCTCAAGGACATTCAGAGACTTGTCCTGAAGCCACTTCTTGGCTGTTTGCTTAAGGTCGTTGTCCTGTTGGAATGTGAACCTTCGCCCAGGTCTGAATTTCGTGGCGCTCTGGAGCAGGTTTTCATCAAGGATCTCTCTGTACGTTGCTCCTTTCATCTTTCCCTCAATCCTGACTACTCTCCCAATCCCTGCTGCTGAAAAACATCCCCACAGCATGATGCTGCCACCAYCATGCTTCACCGTAGGGATGGTCCCAGGTTTCCTCTAGACGTGACGCTTGGCATTCAGGCCAAAGAATCTTGTTTCTTTACTGACTTTGTCCCCATGGGGAAATTTTGTTGCAGTGTCATGTACACAACAAAACAAATTGACAATACAACTTTCATAAGTTTACATAACATTAAAAAGAGACTAGCCTGCTGGCCTTACTCGGTGGATAGGAACATTAGCCCGAGCTATTTAGGAGGGATATCACACCTGGCACAAATGATTGTCTAGTTCTGTTTTTCCTGCTGAGGGGTGCCCTATACCTGCGCCCAAAGGGGAGTAGTTCAAAGTCCGGGTACAGGGGGTGGCTTCGGTCTAAAATTATTTTGTGAGCCTTGCGGAGGGCCCTGACCTTAAAGTTCTCATCCAGGCCTGTCTGTTGAACTCCAAGTACCTTGCTTGCTGTGGTGATAATCCTTCTCAGCATATTTCTCTGGCTGACAGTAGAATTGCCAAACCAACAAACAATACAAAATGTGAAAACTCAATGAAAGATTTGTAAAACAGAGTCAGTATAGTTCAATTAACATTAAAAGATCCCAGCTTTTTGAGAAAGTACAGTCTCTGTTGACTCTTTTTGTAGATCAGTTTCTCATGGTCAGAGTCCTTTAGGATCCTTTTGGCAAACTCCAAGCGGGCTGTCATGTTCCTTTTACTGAGGAGTGGCTTCTGTCTGGCCACTCTACCCTAAAGGCCTGATTTGGTGGAGTGCTGCAGAGATGGTTGTCCTTCTGGAAGGTTCTCCCATCTCCACAGAGGAACTCTGGAGCTCTGTCAGAGTGAACATCGGGTTCTTGGTCTCCTCCCTAGCCAAGGACCTTCTCCCCCGATTGCTCAGTGTGGCCGGGCGACCAGCTCTAGGAAGAGTTACTGAGGACCTACAATGCTGCAGAAATATATTGGATCCCTTACCCAGATCTGTGCCTCGACTCAATCCTGTCTGAGCTCTACGGACAATTCCTTTGACCTCATGGCTTGGTTTTTTCTAGGACATGCACTGTGAACTGTGGGACCTTATATAGACAGGTGTGTGCCTTTCCAAATCATGTCCAATCAATTGAATTTACCACAGGTGGACTCCAATCAAGTTGTAGAAACATCAAGGATTATCAATGGAATCAGGATGCACCTGAGCTTAATTTTGAGTCTCATAGCAAAGGGTCTGAATACTTATGTAAATAAGGTATTTCTGTTTTTAATAAATTAGCTAAAATGTCTAAACCTGTTTTCGCTTTGTCATTATGGGGTGTTGTGTGTAGATTTAGGGGGGGGAATAATAAATAATATTGAATAGATTTTAGAATAAGGCTGTAACATAACAAAATGTGGAAAAAGTGAAGAGGTCTAAATACTTTCTGAATGCACTGTATGATATAAATGTATAATGACATATATGTATAAAACTACAACTGTTAAAGCATTATTACCACTGTATGTCCAATCAAACTCCATCAATATTTTGATACTGGTTTGCATCCCAAATAGCACACTATTCCCTTCATAGTGCACTACTTTTACTCTGGTTAAAAGTAGCACACTATAMAAGGAATAGGGTGCAATATGGGACAYAYATCAGATTTTTCATCCCGTTTCCCTCCACCAGTCAGCAGACTTGGTTGAGACAGTGAGCCCCCTGCTGGAGCCGGGAGTGCAACACACTGGAGGCCGAGTAATTCTGCCTGGGAACACAGCCCTCACCTCCCTCAACCTAGCAGGTCAGACTCCGCACCAATTCCCAGAGACACATTACTTGGACTCGAGTTTGATTCGAGTCACAMATTTGATGACTTGAGACTCAACTTGATAGAAATTAAATAACTTGCGACTTGATTTGGAATTTGAGCCTCAAGACACGGGACTTGACTTTGACTTGAGACTTGAAATGATCTGGCCAGGGTTTTGTAATGTTTTGTCACTCTGTGGCACAGAGTCTCCGTGGATTACTCTCCACGCAGCCAGAGACAGTAGCCGCAGCATTGCCCTTGCAAAAAAAACGTGCAACAGATTGGCTAGAGAAACGCACACTTGTCACTGATTGGACCAGCAAATTATCAACACAGGTCGGGAGAGCTAGTGAACAGATTGCTGATTTGATGTACAGCAATAGGATCGGGTGCAGCGCAAATGTCAAAATGTAAGGATACAGGATTGCCATAATAAATAAATATTCCGCTCTAAAAATTGTCTATCCCCTTGTTCTCTCCAAACTCCTGCCAGTGGAGAGTGCTTTGTTCTCTTGTTGAAATGTTTGCTGTTGCTTTCACACGTTTAATTGCATATGTGGTAAATCTATACTGAACAAAAATATGAACGCAACATGTAACAATTTCAAACATTTTAGAGTTACAATTCATATAAGGAAATTAGTCAATTTAAATAAATTCATTAAGCCCTAATCTATGGATTTCGCATGACTGGGAATACAGATATGGATCTGTTGGTCACAGATACCTTTAAAAAGAAATGTAGGGCGTGGATCAGAAAACCAGTCCGTATCTRGTGTGAGATGTCGCAGCACGACACATCTCCTTCGCATAGAGTTGATTCTGGCCTGTGGAATGATGTCCCACTCTTCAATTGCTGTGAGAAGCATCCCAAACATGCTTATTGGGTGACATGTCTGGTGAGTATGCAGGCCATGGACGAACTGGGACCTTTTCAACTTCCAGGAATTGTGTACAGATCTTTGGGACATGGGGGCGTGCATTATCATGCAGAAACATGAGGTGATGGCGGCAGATGGCACGACAATAGACTTTAGGATCTCGTCACAGTATCTTTGTGCATTCAAATTGTCATCGATAAAATGCAATTGTGTTTGTTGTCCCTAGCTTATGCCTTCCCATACCATAACCCCGACGCCGAAATGCAGTCAAGTCAAGACCTTGGTGAGGATGACTAGCACGCAGATGAGCTTCCCTGAGATAATTTGACAGTTTGTGCAAAAATCCTTTGGTTGTGCAAACCCACAGTTTCATCAGCTGGATGGGTGGCTGGTCTCAGAAGMCGGTTGTGGAGGTCCTGGGGTGGCATGGTTAAGCGTGGTCTGAGGTTGTGAGGCTGGTTTGACATACTGCCAAATTCTCTAAAACGACAATTGAGGCGGCTTATGGTAGCGAAATTAACATTAATTACTCTGACAACAGCTCTGTTGGACATACCTGCATGCCAATTGCACGCTCCCTCAAAACTGGACACATTGTGGCATTGGGTTGTGTGACAACCTTTACATTTTAGGGTGGACTTTTATTGTCCCCAGCACAAGATACACCTGTGTAATGTTCATGCTGTTTAATCAGCATCAATCAATGTTCCAAGATGGCGTAGCAGTGCAGACGTATTTTGTTCGTCCTCTCGTGTACTTTTGTATTTTTTGTCCTTTTTTGTATATATTTCAGTTTTATTTTCAATCTCTTTTCCATTTGAAATCAATTATACCTTCCGGTAACCTGCCTCACCCAATGTGATACGGAACCGCTATTATTTTTAATTTTTAGACCTTATAGCCAGAACCACCTAGCCATCAGAAGCTAACCAGCTAATTAGCTACAAGCTATTTAGTCATTGTTAGCCACTGCTAACAATACCTTCTGCACAGATACCAGCCCTTTTTTTTATCTTGGATAATACTTGCCAGCCTACCAGTATCGGACTGTTTCTCCACTACAACACCGGATTCCTGCCGTAAACCCTGGACCATTACTCCCGATCTTCACAGCTAGCTAGCTGCCACCGAGTGACCCAGTACCGAAGCTAGCCCTGAGCCAGGCCCACCTCCCGGCCTACTCAGTTGTTCACCCGGACTCCACCCAAACACGGCTAGAATCCACTACTCCACCAGATCCTTGCCGTAAGCTCTGGACCTTGGCACCGGATAACCGCTGCTACCGAGTGGCTATAGTGGCTAACGCCCCTGCCCCGACGCTAGCACCAGTTAGCCGTGAGCCAGGCGCATCTCCCGGCTAGCAAACTATATTACTACAACTACAATACCTCTTTCGCCATCTGGCTTGGATGCTTTGTCGACACGGCGCCCCGCCGCACCACCACGACTGGTCTGCCGACGAATACTCCATCTGCTGTGCCTTCAACCGGCCTCCGTCGGAGCAGACGCTTCTACTAGCCCCGGGCTGCTAACTTTAAACGCCGTGTCGCCGGCGTGCTAGCGTAGTAGCAACTACTCCGCGGCTTCCCTGTTCCATCTATTGCTGTCCCCTGGACCCTATGATCACTTGGCTACATAGCTGATGCCTGCTGGACTGTCCATTAATCACGGTACTCCATTTGGGTTMTTTTTGTTTATCTGTCGGCCCCAGCCGCGAACTCAGGCTCTGTGTGTAGTTAACCGACCCTCTCCGCCCATTCATTGCCATTTTATCTGTTGTTGTTTTAGCTGATTAGCTGTTGTTGTCTTACCTGTTGTTGTCTTAACTAGCTCTCCCAATCAACACCTGTGATTACTTTATGCCTCGCTTTATGTCTCTCTCAAATGTCAATATGCCTTGTATACTGTTGTTTAGGTTAGTTATCATTGTTTTAGTTTACAATGGAGCCCCTAGTTCCACTCATACCTCACCCATGACCTCACCCATTATAACCAGCATGTCCAGAGATGCAACCTCTCTTATCACTCAGTGCCTGGGCTTACCTCCGCTGTACCCGCACCCCACCATACCCGTCTGCACATTATGGCCTGAATCTATTCTACCACGCCCAGAAATCTGCTCCTTTTATTCTTTGTCCCCAACGCTCTAGACGACCAGTTTTGATAGCTTTTAGCCGTACCCTCATCCTACTCATCCTCTGTTCCTCGGGTGATGTGGAGGTAAACCCAGGCCCTGCGTGTCCCCAGGTACCCTCATTTGTTGACTTCTGTGATCGAAAAAGCCTTGGTTTCATGCATGTTAACATCAGCCTCCTCCCTAAGTTTGTTTTACTCACTGCTTTAGCACACTCCGCCAACCCTGATGTCCTTRCCGTGTCTGAATCCTGGCTTAGGAAGGCCACCAAAAATTCTGAGATTTCCATACCCAACTATAACACTTTCCGTCAAGATAGAACTGCCAAAGGGGGAGGAGTTGCAATCTACTGCAGAGATAGCCTGCARAGTTCTGTCATACTTTCCAGGTCTATACCCAAACAGTTCGAACTTCTAATTTTAAAAATTAATCACTCCAGAAATAAGTCTCTCACTGTTGCCGCCTGTTATCGACCCCCCTCCGCTCCCAGCTGTGCTTCAGAGTTTGTTCTGTTAGGTGACCTAAACTGGGATATGCTTAACACCCAGGCAGTCCTACAATCTAAGCTAGATGCCCTCAATCTGACACAAATCATCAAGGAACCCACCAGGTACAACCCTAAATCCGTAAACCATGGGCCCATCATAGACATTATCCTGACCAACTTGCCCTCCAAATACACCTCTGCTGTTTTCCATCAGGATCTAAGCGATCACTGCCTGATTGTCTGTATCCGCTATGGGTCCGCGTCAGACGACCACCCTCATCACTGTCAAACGCTCCCTAAAACACTTCTGCGAGCAGGCCTTTCTAATCGACCTGGCCCGGGAATCCTGGAAGGATATTGTCCTCATCCCGTCAATCGAGGATGCCTGGTCTTTCTTTAAAAGTAATTTCATCACCATCTTAGATAACCATGCCCCTTTCAAAAAATGCAGAACTAAGAAACAGATATAGCCCTTGTTCACTCCAGACCTGACTGCCCTTGACCAGCACAAAAACATCCTGTGGCGGACTGCAATAGCATCAAATAGTCCCGCGATATGCAACTGTTCAGGGAAGTCAGGAACCAATACACGCAGTCAGTCAGGAAAGCAAAGGCTAGCTTTTTCAAGCAGAAATTTGCATCTTGTAGCTCTAACTCCAAAAGTTTTGGGACACTGTAAAGTCCATGGAGAACAAGAGCACCTCCCAGCTGCCCACTGCACTGAGGCTAGGTAACACCACCGATAAATCCATGATAATCGACATTTCAATAAGCATTTCTCTACAGCTGGCCATGCTTCCTCCTGGCTACTCCAACCCCGGCCAACAGCCCCCCCCCCTCCCCCGCTGCAAAACCTGGACCCGTACAAATCAGCTGGGCAAGACAATCTGGACCCTCTCGTTCTAAAACTATCCGCCGCCATTGTTACAACCCCTATTACCAGCCTGTTCAACCTCTCTTTCATATCGTCCGAGATCCCTAAGGATTGTAAAGCTGCCGCGGTCATCCCCCTCTTCAAAGGGGGTGACACTCTAGACCCAAACTGCTATAGACCTATATCTATCCTGCCCTGCCTCTCTAAAATCTTCGAAAGCCAAGTTAATAAACAGATCACTGACCATTTCGAATCTCACCGTACCTTCTCCGCTGTCCAATCCGGTTTCCGAGCCGGTCACGGGTGCACCTCAGCCACGCTCAAGGTAACCGCCATCGATAAAAGACACTACTGTGCAGCCGTCTTCATCGACCTGGCCAAGGCTTTCGACTCTGTCAATCACTGTATTCTTATCGGCAGACTCAATAGCCTTGGTTTCTCTAATGACTGCCTCGCCTGGTTCACCAACTACTTTGCAGACAGAGTTCAGTGTGTCAAATCGGAGGGCCTGTTGTCCGGACCTCTGGCAGTCTCTGGGGGTACCACAGGGTTAAATTCTCGGGCCGACTCTTTTCTCTGTATATATCAATGATGTCGCTCTTGCTGCGGGTGATTCCCTGATCCACCTCTACGTAGACCCCATTCTGTATACTTCTGGCCCTTCCTTGGACACTGTGCTAACTAACCTCCAAACGAGCTTCAATGCCATACAACACTCCTTCCGTGGCCTCCAACTGCTCTTAAATGCTAGTAAAACCAAATGCATGCTTTTCAACCGTTCGCTGCCCGCACCCGCCCCTCTGACTAGCATCACCACCCTGGACGGTTCTGACCTAGAATATGTTGACAACTATAAATACCTAGGTGTCTGGCTAGACTGTAAACTCTCCTTCCAGACTCGTATTAAACATCTCCAATCCAAAATCAAATCTAGAATCAGCTTTCTATTTCGGAACAAAGCCTCCTTCACTCACGCCGCCAAACTTAACTTAGTAAAACTGACTATCCTACCGATCCTCRACTTCGGTGATGTCATCTACAAAATAGCTTCCAATACTCTACTCAGCAAACTGGATGCAGTCTATCACAGTGCCATCCGTTTTGTGACCAAATCACCTTATACCACCCACCTGCGACCTGTATGTTCTAGTTGGCTGGCCCTCGCTACATATTAGTAGATGACCTGGAGCCAGACCCACTGGCTCCAGGTCATCTATAAGTCTATGCTAGGTAAAGCTCCGCCTTATCTCAGTTCACTGGTCACGATAACACCCACCCGTAGCACACGTTCCAGCAGGTATATCTCACTGATCATCCCCAAAGCCAACACCTCATTTGGCCGCCTTTCCTTCCAGTTCTCTGCTGCCAGTGACTGGAACTAATTATATTTCCCTCACGAACTTTAAACATCAGCTATCTGAGCAGCTAACCGCTGCAGCTGTACATAGTCCATCTGTAAATAGCCCACCCAATCTACCTACCTCATCCCCATACTGTTTTTATTTACTTTTCTGCTCTTTTGCACACCAGTATCTCTACTTGCACATCATCATCATCTTCTCATTTATCACTCGTGTTAATCTGCTAAATTGTAATTCTTCGCTACTATGGCCTATTTATTGCCTACCTCATGCGTTTTGCACACACTGTATCTAGACTTTCTTTTTTTCTACTGTGTCATTGACTTGTTTATTGTGTTATTGGCCTGTTTATTCCATGTGTAACTCTGTGTTGTTGTCTGTGTCACACTGCTTTGCTTTATCTTGGCCAGGTCGCAGTTGTAAATGAGAACTTGTTCTCAACTAGCCTACCTTGGTTAAATAAAGTAAATACTTTTTAAAATGTTTAAATCAGCTTGATATGCCACACCTGTCAGGTGGATGGATTATCTTGGCAAAGGAGAAATGCTTACTGACAGTGATGTAAACACATTTGTGCACAAAATTTGCGTGTGGAACATTTCGTTATCTTTTATTTAATCTCATGAAACATGGAACCAACACTTAACATGTTGCGTTTTATATTTTTGTTCAGTGTATATATTCCATCTAAGCCTAAAATAATTGCTAGCGTTTCATCATTCCATCCCTGTACTGTTTATTGCAACACTTGGACATTTCTGTTTCATGTTTGATAGATATGTTTTCATGTACCATTTCTTACCTTCCGAGTGGGCACGATGTTTATTGCGAACTTTCATGTGCACATGACTCATGAAGTAGAAGTTCTGTTAATTTAATTAAATATACGGCTTCATGTGTTTGTCGGCGCTCCATGTGTTTGTGTCAACAGCAAACATTTCAACAAGAGAACAAGGTGCTCTCCAATGGTGAAAGCGCCATATCGTACAAAATATACAAGCAGATTCACCAAATATACATGGGAAATAGCCTCTGTATCAGACATTGTGGTTGTGTGTAATAGGAGTGTGCACACCTCAGTGTGTTGGGTAGCAGTGCGTGGGTAAAATCAGTAAGTAGAAAGAACATGTGGACTCACCCTACTTGTAGAGAAATGCCAATGCCATCCTCCTGTCTTTCATGTGGCCGAAACGGTCTGTGACTCTGTCATACAGTACATGCTTTTAGTTTTTGTTGGCCTAGGCTACCTGGCTAAAATGCTTGCTCGCTAGCCTAACTTCCTATCATGGGCAACAATTAGCCAGCAAGCTAACATTAGCCTTCTACATCTAGCTACATATTGAACTTCCATCCTCTCAGGCCAGATGAAGAATGTATGAATTCATGGTTGGATCAGAATGACCTTTATAATCATTGGCCAGTACAGAGAATTATGTCCAAATCCATATCTCCATCCATGGCTTATTTAGGAAAGGGAAAATTTTWGCTAGCTAGCCAAYGGAGGACAACAACACAACTAGATGCAACAATTCCTTTTTTTTCAAAACGTCCTGCAGACTAATGAAAACGGCTGTCTGTAGCCTCAACAAATAAAGATGTGTAATGACTGGTTCAACTACAAGTCTAGATGTTATTTTATTTTACTTGACTCGACTTCACTTGCTCTTAGAATGCAGGACTTGGACTTGACTAGAGTAAAGCACTTTTTATAGGGAATAGGATGCCATTTGGGGCATACTAACAACATCCTCAGTGAAGGCAGCTTTCATCACATGGGAATAACTGCTGTAGTTGTAACATTGGAAGATTTTTTTTGTTGCAATTATAATGTGATGTTGAAGTGAGGACGCTTCTTTAAAAAAAAAAAAGTACAATGACTTGAATTGTCTYTGTATTGGGATGTAATAGCTATGCTAGTTTCTCCTTCCTGTAGGCAACATGCTTTCAGAGCAGTCGCTGCTCCTCTTCCTGTCCTCAGTGGGGGCGCAGACTGAAGGGGGAGGTCTGCTTCGTCTCTGTCTCAATGTGAGTCTTGTCTTTTCAAGCTCTTCCGTGTGTGTGGTGCATCGATCTGCTTTTTGTGTTTGTTGACGGGTTTAAAAGCTTGAAGATTCATATAATTAAACAACTTAATTACTCCTGTTGTCGGTGTCTTTGAATGTAACCCCAGTCCACTTTTTTTTTTTTTTTTTCTACAGAGAAACCGCTTCCCTCCAGACTGTGATTCCTTCCTCAAGATAAAAGAACTGATGTCACTCAGGGATCCTCTCAACAAAACGGCCTCTGCTCAAGTAGATGACGAACAGGGGCAGGCAGCATAAACTATAGATAGCAGAGTAAAAATCTTAACTCCCCTACCCAATTTGTTATCGTGGGTACCCGAACCAATTTGTGCTATCATTCCACACCTTGCCACCCCTTGTTTGGCTTATGACAAGAACTGGCATGATAGCAGGTCTGGTACCCAGGCTACCAATTTGTATCCCAATTTGAATTACAAATTGAAGTTTTTCCTGCTATTGCCCCATTGTTTATATTTCCACGTGTCACTTGTCTACTCTAGTCCAATCAATAAACAAAAACACTGACATGAAATACTACACACCTCCACACCTGTTCACTTTATAAGAGGTGAAATCTCTAACTCTGAAAATAAACAGTTGTAGGAACCAGGATGCAGTCAGGGATCCTTGTGTGCACATTGGATGCATTGTAGTTTATGAGTTCCATTCAAATGTCTTTGTATATCAGCGAGCTCCTGATTTAGTTAAAACATTTACGATACCAAGCCAAACAAAGCACAAAAATAGCGATCTGTTTTACATACTTTTTAGTTGTCACTTGAAWGGTGCCAGCACGCACCAGGATGAGAAAACTAGTCTCTACTGGTGAATGCATTTCAAGAAAAATTTGTGAATGCTCATTGGACAACATTTATTTYATGCCTCTGTTAGCTTTAAATGAGCTGCAATGGCTGGAATGGGGACATCCTTTGTACTCCTGCCAGTCTTTTACACTCTCAGCACCTGATGTGTCAACGTTCAGCTCCATCCAGCGTGACACCCAGGCAAACAATGTAAACACGTGAATTGTTGCATCATTAAATTGGGGTTATGACAGTATTGGGTTACCGTGACGTTACGTTTTTTAAAACTGTATAAAAAGGGGGCTGAATCGACTTTAAGGYCATTCAAACCCATTATCTCCCTTTTGATAACAGTAATACTCCAATTGGCTAGTCAGAGTTTATACAAAAGTKGGTAGTTGATTATTTGGCCAGCATATTGTCTGAAACCAGAGGAAGATGATCCACCTCTTCCACCTCTACCCAAGTCTGCATGGGGGGAGAATGTTGAGTGGAGACTGGCATTTTGCTAGTTTCCCCATGTGCAAAGAGGTTGCCTTAACGTGCTTGCTTCATGTGCGCGAGCGTTGCAAAATAAATGTACACATGTTTTTCAATCATTGCACCCACACTGCTYGCAYGTATCAACGAGCGTCTGCGTAGCCAGTTGCTAAAATACATCTCCGTTCTATTTGTGACATTTGACGCGCTGCAAGTCCCGCCTCTCCTCATTGGTTTTTAGGAGCATATACTCACGTGGGTGATTGAAAGATTGAGAGCGGACCCCTGGACCTCAGTTAATCTAAGTAACATAATAAAGAAATCCCATTCTAAATCTGTCAATTTAAGCTGGAGATGCTTTGGATGCGTCTACCGCCTACGTCGCACTTCCGCATCTGTGGTRAAAGGTGGCAGAACTAGAGTGGTGTTTGTCAGACAATGAGACATCCCAAAAATAGGTATTCTCAGGAAACCGTCTGTAGCGTCCAAACGGTTGGACCTACGAACTACACTGAAGAAAAATATAAAATGCAACATGGAAAGTGTTGGTTCCATGTTTCATTAACTGAAATAAAAGATCCCAGAAATTATCCATATGCACAAAAAGCTTATTTCTCTCAAATGTTGTGCACAAATTGGTTTACATCCCTGTTAGTGAGCATTTCTCCTTTGCCAAGARAACCCATCCACCTGACAGGTGTGGCCTATCAAGAAGATTAAACAGCATGATCAAGATGAAAAAGCATGATCATTGCACAGGTGCACCTTGTGTTGGGACAATAAAAGGCCACTCTACAATGTGCAGTTGTGTCACACAACACAATGTCACAAGTTGATGGAGCTTACAATTGGCCTACTGACTAAAATAATGTCCACCAGAGCTGTTGCCAGAGAATTGAATGTTAATTTCTCTACCCTAAGCTGCCTCAAATATCATTTTAGGRAAACATTAGTTTGTAGCCCAAACGGTTCAGACGCTACAAACAGAAGTTGGCACATCGCCAGTACCGACCAGACGAGTCCCCTGGCACTTGTGGGAATCGTAAAGCAAAACGGAGACCGCCATCTTGTTCACCACCCCAGGACCTCCATTATCTGGCTTCTTCACCTGCGGGATCGTCTGAGACCAACCACCCGGAAAGCTGATGAAACTGGGTTTGCACAACCAAAACATTTCTGCACAAACTSTCWYATGCGCATCTGCGTGCTCATCGTCCTCACCAGGGTCTTGACCTGACTGCAGTTTCGCGTCGTGACCGACTAGGATGGGCAAACGCTCACCTTCGATGGCTACTGGCACCCTGGAGAAGTGTGTTCTTCAGAGAATTATCCTGGTTTCAACTGTATGGGGCAGATGACAGACAGTGTGTTTGGCATTTTGTGGGCGAGCGGTTTGCTGATGTCAACGTTGTGAACAGAGTGCCCCATGGTGGCGGGTTATGGTATGGTTAGACGGACAAAAAACACAATTGCATTTTATCGATGGCAATTTGAATACACAGATGTACCGTGATGAGTTGAGGCCCATGGTTGTTGCCATTCATCCGCTACCATTACCTCATGCTTCAGCATATTGCACTGCCCCAAGTCACAAGGATCTGTACAGTTACTGGAAGCTGAAAATGTCCCACATTGAGCATGTTTGCTCTAGACCGACATGTACGACAGCGTGTTCCAGTTCCCGCCAATATCCAGCAACTTAGCACATCCATTGAAGAGTGGGACAACATTCCACAGGTCACAATCAACAGCCTGATCAATTCTATGCGAAGGGTGTGTCACATGAGGCAAATGGTGACACACCAGATACTGACTGGTTTTCTGATCCACACCCCTTCCTTTTTTTAAAGGGTATCTGTATTCTCAGTCATGTGAAATCCATAGATTAGGGCCTTTTAAAAATATATATATTTCACCTTTATTTAACCAGGTAGGCCAGTTAAGAACAAGTTCTCATTTACAACTGCGACCTAGCCAAGATAAAGCAAAGYGACAAAAACACAGAGTTACACATGCAATCAATAACACAAAAATAGAAAAATCTATGTACAGTGTGTGMAAATGTAGAAGAATAGGGAGGTAGGCAATAAATAGGCCCTAGAGGCGAAAATAATTGCAATTTAGCATTAATACTGGAGTGATAGATGTGCAGATGATGATGTGCAAGTAGAGATACTGGGGTGCTAAAGAGCAAGAGGGTAAGTAATAATCTGGGGATGAGGTAGTCGGGTGTGCTATTTACAGATTGGCTGTGTACAGGTACAGTGATCAGTAAGCTGCTCTGACAGCTGATGCTTAAAGTTAGAGGGAGATTTAAGACTCCAGCTTCAGAGATATTTGCAATTCGCTCCAGTCATTGGCAGCAGAGAACTGGAAGGAAAGGCGGCCAAAGGAAGTGTTGGCTTTGGGGATGACCAGTGCAATATACCTGCTGGAACGCGTGCTACGGGTGGGTGTTGCTATGGTGACCAGTGAGCTGAGTTAAGGCTGGGCTTTACCTAGCAAAGACTTCCAAATGACTTGGAGCCAGTGGGTTTGGCGACGGATACGTGGTGAGGGCCAGCCAACGAGAGCATAGAGGTCGCAGTGGAGGGTAGTATATGGGGCTTTGGTGATAAAACAGACGGCACTGTGACAGACTACATCCAGTTTGCTGAGTAGAGTGTTGGGGACTATTTTGTAAATGACATCACCGAAGTCGAATATTGGTAGGATAGTCAGTTTTACGAGGGTATGTTTGGCGGCATTAAATGAAGGAGGCTTTGTTCCGAAATAGGAAGCCGATTCTAGATTTAATTTTGGATTGAAGATGCTTAATGTGAGTCTGGAAGGAGAGTTTACAGTCTAACCAGACACCTAGGTATTTGTAGTTGTCCACATATTCTAGGTCAGAACCGTCCAGAGTAGTGATGCTAGTCGGGCGGGAGGGTGCGGGCAGCAATCGGTTGAAGAGCATGCACTTAGTTTTACTAGCATTTAAAAGCAGTTGCAGGCCACGGAAGAAGTGTTGTATGGCATTGAAGCTCGTTTGGAGGTTTGTTAGCACAGTGTCCAAAGAAGGGCCAGATGTATACAGAATGGTGTCGTCTGCGTAGAGGTGGATCAGAGAATCACCAGCAGCAAGAGCGACGACATTGATATATACAGAGAAAAGAGTCGGCCCGAGAATTGAACCCTGTGGCACCCCCATAGAGACTGTCCGGACCTCTGACAACAGGCCCTCTGATTTGACACACTGAACTCTGAGAAGTAGTTGGTGAACCAGGCGAGGCAGTCATTTGAGAAGCCAAGGCTATTGAGTCTGCCGATAAGAATGCGGTGATTGACAGAGTCGAAAGCCTTGGCCAGGTCGACGAATACGGCTGCACAGTACTGTCTTTTATCAATGGCGGTTATGATATCGTTTTGGACCTTGAGCGTGGCTGAGGTGCACCCATGACCAGCTCGGAACCAGATGATTGCATAGTGGAGAAGGTACGGTGGGATTCGAAATGGTCAGTGATCTGTTTATTAACTTGGCTTTTGAAGATTTTAGAAAGGCAGGACAGGATGGATATAGGTCCATAACAGTTTGAAGACGGGGATGACYGCAGCAGCTGTCCAATCTTTGGGGATCTCAGACGATACGAAAGAGGTTGAATACGCTAGTAATAGGGGTTGCAACAATTTCGGTGGATAATTTTAGAAAGAGGGTCCAGATTGTCTAGCCCAGCTGATTTGTAGGGATCCAGATTTTGCCGTTCTTTCAGAACATCAGCTGTCTGGATTTGGGTGAAGGAGAAGCGTGGGGGGGTTGGGCAAGTTGCTGCAGGGGGTGCTGAGATGTTGGCCGGGGTAGGGGTAGCCAGRTGCAAAGCGTGGCCAGCCGTAGAGAAATGCTTATTGAAATTCTCGATTATCGTAGATTTATCGGTGGTGAGTGTTTCCTATCCTCAGTGCAGTGGGCAGCTGGGAGGAGGTGCTCTTATTGTCCATGGACTTGTGTCCCAAAACTTATTGGAATTAGTGCTACAGGAAGCAAATTAGTGTTTGAAAAAGCTAGCCTTAGCTTTCCTAACTGACTAAGTATATTGGTTCCTGACTACAGTATGACTACTCTATGGAAAGGGGAGACTCCCACAAACACAAGGTTGTTCTCCGATTAATATAATTCCATACAAAAGACTACAAAAAGCGCCAGTGCAATTAAGTGTTCAAAAAAATCTAACTTTTTTGGTTAGTACTCTGACTGTTCGGTCACCTGGTCAGATAAAGAGCCATCCTCCAACTGGCCACACCCAAGAGGAAGACCGAGAGCCAGATGATCGAACCAATTGGAGGACGACCTACACAACCTGGGACTCAAAACCACAGACTGGGACCTGGCCCTGAATAGGACAGCGTGGAGATCCATGTCAAGGTGCTATGTGCAAGCGAGTAACTAACTGTACAGGGACTTTTTCTAGTCTTTCGAGTATGGATTTTAATTGAGTATATTTTTACATCCGGACCTCTGATTTTCCTTTTTATGGTTTGTGTGCGTGTACCTGCTGAACTCCATAATTAAATGAGCTCTTATGCACCGGCAGCCACCTATCTAAACCTGGGAGCAGACCCTCGTACTGCTTTTCTACATCCCTGCTTAGACGGCTGAATAGAACTCAATTATATTAAGGAAATCCAGAGCACAATTTAACATGATCAAAAAGGCAAGGCAAAATAAACATTTATTCACAATAATGTAGTGCTTTTTATTAAAAAACAAAAACAAATTGAATATAAAACAAAAAGTAAAAACCAACGGCATTTTCATAACTTTAGAATCATAATTACAAACTTTTAACGAGTGGAAGAAGTTGACAAACTGTACACATCACAAAATGTCTGCCAGTATGTCCATTTACAATGCTTGTATCTTATTTTGTGATTGTCTAAAAATAACTAAACAAATCACACAACACACACAAATACAAGTACAAGCATCAAATTGAACAATTTCTCAGGGGGGGGTTACATATTGGAGCTGACATCTTTAAAAATATCAACATTAAGTTGGTTTGTTTTTTTAGTGTTCAACACTTTGCAGCAAAAACAAGGAGCAAATTTTCTCCTCAAAAGTAATATTACAGCGACAGATGTAATTTCAGAGTCACTGTTATGTCCCAATGAAGTTCGTTTGACATTCTTCTCACACTGAACAAAAATATAAACGCAACATGTAAAGGGTTGGTCCCATATTTCATGAGCAGAACTAAAAGATCCCAGAGATTTTCCATATGCATAAATAGCTTATTTCTCTCATTATGCACAAATTTGTTCACATCCCTGTTAGTGAGCATTTCTCCTTGACCAAGATAATTCATCCACCTGACAAGTGTGGAATATCAAGTAGCTTATTAAACAGCATGATCACTACACAGGTGCACCTTGTGCTGGGGACAATGAAAGGCCACTAAAATGTGCAGTTGTCACAACACAATGCCACAGATGTGTGAAGTTGAGAGCGTGCAATTGGCATAGTGACTGCAGGAATGTCCACCAGAACTGTTGTCAGAGAATTTAATGTTAATTTCTCTACCATAAACCGCCTCCAACATTATTTTTGAGAATTTAGCAGTATATCCAGCCGGGCCTTACAACCGCAGACCACGTGTATGGCGTCGTGTGGGTGAGCGGTTTGCTGATGTCAACGAACACAATTGCATTTTATCTATGGTAATTTGAATGGGCCTCAGCATTTTCACGGTATCTTTTACCAACAGTTGCATATCAGTGAAATCAATAGATTGGGGCCTAATGAATTCATTTCAATTGACCTATTTCCTTAAATGAACTGTAACTCAGTAACATCTTTGAAATTGTTGCATGTTGCATTTATATTTTTGTTCAGTATAACTTTTAGGCAACAAAAACTCTGTTTAAGTTCATGTCATTCAATTAGGACAGTTGTACGTTTTAMTGGACAAAAACACCTTCTCTCCCAAGCTTAAGTGTCTTGATTATAGTAATACAAATGGCAGAAATAATAATTATAATACATATGGGGCTGAGTCCTGTACAATACACGAAATCCATTATCAAGATATTGCTTTTGGAGACACTTCTCACATTATCCCAGTCTGTATATACATAACTTGGCACTGTACAACTTTCTGTCCTCTCTCCGTCTGTTTTCTTACTCTCTCCATCTCTATGCCAGTCCATCTTGATGGGACATCTCGATCTAAGTCTCATTTTAAACAGAAGCATTTGGAAAAAATAAATCTCATCAAATCTCACAAATGATTTAAAATATTCTCCATGGCAACCAGAAACACATTTGAAGAAAACATTTACAGCTAGAATCCCTTCCCAACAGATACCCCTTTTCACAGAATATAAGAAAATATGACCGTCACAATACATTTTACGTTACCTATGGTTTCCATAATTTCCCATAAAATGTTAATTGCCATCAAGCCCTTAATTTTTTCATAATTTTTTTTCTTCAAGAATTCTGGCAGATTAGACACACAAATGTGCATACACTCACGCAAGGCAGTCAGGGACCACGGCGTTCTAAGGCGTTACAGTAAGAGTCAGTGTTCCCGCCGCCTGACTTCATTAAGCTGGTGAATCAGGTACTTCAGAAAGAGGGGCGAAGCGGACTGCCTCACAAACTGAACAAGACACTTGACTGACCAAAAGCGCACATTCTATCTCTCCAAAGACCACCAGCTATTCTTTACAAACACAATCCCGTCCTTCCTTCTCTGTTCCTAATGAATTACTACAGTATGAAAGAAAAAGAAATACTTATTATTAACTTGCTTTTCAGACTGCATCACCCAATAACATGTGAGTGTTAGTGTGTCTCGTTGATACATTAGAGAGCCAACAATATCCATGGTACCAAAGTGCAGTTGACCAACCTCGTTCCTGCAGCTTCTCCTAGTTCATCAGCAGCAGTGTGTGTTTACAAGTTGCTCATACAGTCCACTGCATAGCCTCCTATGTCACTCCTATGCCTCTTATCCTGGTACATTTAGGTTTAGTTTCATTACCACTTAGTCCCACTGGTGGCGCAGGTCTCCAGCCTCCTCATTCCCATTTGATGTCGTAAAAAAAAAAAAAAGTATATTTGAGTCTATGACTATGCCACAGCCATGTTCAGTACCACATGTTCCTTTCTTTTGCTCACAAAAAATAATTGACTCAAGGTTGCACTGATGAGCCATGTGTATGGATAATGTGAAGCCTATATAATAATCTCTTCGCCCTGAGTAACCAGGGCTGTCTTTGATTAATATTTGTTCAATGCACTTTTTTAAGTGCATGGGGTACTTTTTCCTATGTAAAAAAAAAAATGCATTTGCATCGTACTTCAATAAGTCTGGGTCCACCCTCCTGAGAAGTCCTTGCGTCCCCAACAAAACCGCTACCAATGGCCACGACTGCCGAGTGCACTGCTTCAAACCGTTGGGTTGTCTCATCACTTGATGACAGGTTGGGGAAGAGGGGACACGCCCGGGAAGGGTACCAACCCTTGCCCTTTGTGGTCACTTTCTCTTTGCAAATGTCATCTTCCCTTACCATGTTTTCCATTTCACCCTCCCAAGTGAATGAAAGGGGATTGTGCTTGCCAGGTAAGTGGCAACATCATTTTCTACCCACAAAGTCTCCGAATCCAAGCGTTCTTCTACGTAATCGCCGCCCTGACCCCTCCTCTAGAAGATAAGTGACATCTATGGCTGTTGGAAGAAGAGAGAGAAGTTACTAAACACCAATGACACTAAGTTAACTGTCGGATATTTCCCCTTCATCAAGTCTCCCTCTTCATCAAACCACCCAGTGTCTCTATACCCGTTTCCTCATTGCCTGCTCACCATTCTTATTGGGTGTTCTGTGTAGCAGATCCAGCAGAATCTTGTTTAGCCGATCCCTTTGCGCCTCCCTCCTGCCAAGTCCAGAGTGATGGAGGGGTGAGGAAGACATGGAGGGGAGGAGTTCCAGCATGTCAACTCCTATCTCTGCTGCACCTTCCTCCAGCTCCCTATGCTCCTCTACCTCCTGCCCCCCTTCCTCTTCTTCTCCCTCCCCTGGCCCAACTGGTTGCGGGGGTTGGGCAGCCGCAGGGAGTGTGGTTTCTTCTTGGGCAGCATCCATGTCCCCCTCCACCCCTCTTCCGTTTTCACTCTCCGGACAGAAGTTGTCAACCTGGTCACACGGGGAAGCATCGTCCTCACAGGCTCCTTTGGGCCGCTCGCTCTTCCAGGCCGAACGCCCCCCGTTCCTCTTGTAGTTGTCGGGAACGTAGTGTGGCTAAGGCGAGGTTGGGAAGGAACAGACTTTCAGTTGACTTACAAGTTGTTCATGCGCAACTTAGATTTTGGGATTATTAACAATTAGTTTTATGAACAAGCGATACSAATTGGAGCAGAATTAACTATCAAGCTGAACCCCCATCTTCTCTCTTAGGATAACTAACAGTTTGCAAAAACAGCACACAGTAAAAGAATGGTAGGCACATCAGTCATCACTAGTGCCCGATCCATCATCTTTGATAAATCAACTCTGATACACTAATCTGATTACACTAAATTCAATCAATCTACCTCAAACTAGCCTCACTAAAACKCCAGAAAAACACTTCAATACAACCCCCAGGCCCTCCTCTTGGACCCTCTTACCGAGAAGTCTCTCTTGGGGGCCAGCCTCTTTGGGAAGTGGTTGAAGGCGTAGGGCTTAGTGCACACGGGGAAGCGGTTGCGGTGGATCTTGTAGAAGAGGTGCGCTGACTTGTCCAGGCGGTAGTCGCAGATGTACACGTCCTGCTCCTTCACTCCCTTCGGCCGTCCTGAAAGAAAACAACACCACAGGTCAGTTTAGATAATTATGTGTGTTAGCTCAGTGTGTGTTTATACATCTCCCTTACAAACTGTGTGTGAGTGTGTCTCACCCTTGCAGTAAGTGTAGAGGTCGAGGACACAGCAGGTCCCAACCACGGCCTCCAGTGGGATGATCTCGTAGAGCGGCACGCGGAACAACTCGTTGTGGTAGAAGCGGCGCGAGGGCGAGTGGTGTGTCTCGTGGGGCCTGAAGTAATGGTGGCCAAAGGCAAACCTCTCACCCCTACAGGGCACACACACAATGAGACGAGAGAGTCAGACAAAAATACAGCAATGAAATCGCTGATGTTGCTCAGTGCTGGCTCGAAGTGGTGTTCCCTTTGCCCCATTCCTTACTTTTCGCTCTTCCAGAGTTTCTCAATGCGGAAGATGTCCAGCTTGTCCCTGTTGACATGGGACAGGAGGCGGTAGGACTGCCTGACTGGCTGGCCCTCTGGGGTGCGTCTGCTGTCCCTCATCAGGTACACACAATCACCTGGACAGACAGGTTACATAACATTGTCATGATTTTTATTTATAAARCATATTTAACACACCCCAAGGTGCTATAGAACTTATTCAATGTGGCAACCTGTGCAACTGGCACACAAACATACTAAAACATTGACGTGGCCTTGTACAGTACATGGGGTTGCATCTGAAATGTCATTCTATTCCCTATATAGTGGCCTACTTTTGACCAGAGCCCTATACTTCTGAGCAGGGMCCTAGTCAAAAGTAGTGCACTATATAGGGAATAGGSTGCCATTTCACACACAACCATGGTTATAGTCCCCCTCCATACCTTGGTGCAGCAGCAATTCGTCTCGCAGTAAACAGATGTGGTAGATAGAGCCAGACTGGGCGTAGCTGGGCTGGGGCAGCATTGGCACCTCCTGGAGCACCAATGAGACAGGATATCAGATGAAACAGGAAGATGAAACAGACAAAGCACTCCTTTGACATAACCAGGGCTGTGGCAGTCATGAAGTCGTGTCAGCCGGAGATTGGCAGTTATTTGCTTGACAGTCTCACTGTAATTGACCGTTAATTACAGTTTTTCCCAATTGTTTACGCTCTAAAATTGGAACTTGAAACGCAAATCACCGAAACCTGAAACTCATGTACCAAATTCCTAAACCAAGTCTGCAATTCTGCAAGCACAATTCCTGCTTTCCACTCAGTTTTCAATTATATCACACTTTTTGCAAAACACTACACACAGTTCTCTACATTAGGCACAACATTCAAAATGTAAATATTTTTTGTCCCTTTGGAAAGCAACGCCAATCACAATGCCAAGCTCTACACACCAATTGGCAACACCCACTTCTCATAGGTGTAAACACTAGTTGCTGAATTGTTCACTTAGAAATCAGAGCTTTAGCACTATAAAAGGCCACAGATGAGNATTGGCAACACCCACTTCTCATAGGTGTAAACACTAGTTGCTGAATTGTTCACTTAGAAATCAGAGCTTTAGCACTATAAAAGGCCACAGATGAGTTCTCCTGTTTTGGAAGTCAATGGTGAAGCAAGAGCTAGAGGTGAAGGAGTGAGAGGAAGAGGACGACGAGGAAGGACAGTCATCTCAGATGAAATCAGGGCCACATTGGTTGACCATGTGCTCAACCATGGATTGAGTATGAGGGAGGCTGGGCAGAGAGTTCAGGCCAACCTGAGCCACTACACGGTTGCATCCATCATCCGTACATTCAGAAATGACAACTGGTAAGTTGCATACCATCTACACTATGCTCTTTATGTATGTATACTGTAGTATACTGCAGTCTGACATATCAGTAGGCCTATGTTACTCAGTGATTGTTGGCCAATGTCAATTTATATTTAAAGAAAATGTATTATTTTAGCTTACTGTAACCAATCATATATTTCTGGATCTTCTGCAGAACTGAGAGACGGCCAGGCCATGGTGGAAGACACCGGCTGTTCACACCAGAACAGGAGACCGCTATTGTGAACATTGTGGTGGCAAACAATAGACTACGAGAAATCCAGAACTACATAATTGCAGACAAACAATATTCAATAACATTCACAAGGTGGGCTTGTCTACATTGGACCGTGTATTACAGCGCAACCGAATCCGGATGAAACAGGTCTACAGGGTACCATTTGAGCGTAACTCAAGAGGATTAAAGAACAGCGCTATGAATATGTGTAAGTAATTACTATACTGTTAATTTACTATCATCATATCAGCACTGTATAGACACATTACAGTACTGTAATCCAGTGTATTGTGCCTCACCATATTGACTGCTCTAGATCTATGGCACATCTGTCACATAAAATGGCGCCGGAAGAAATGGCAGCTGTTTTACGGGCGCCTAACCAATTGTGCTGTGGTTTTTTCCCGCGTTATTTGTAACTTATTTTGTACATAATGTTTCTGCCATCGTATCTTACGGCAAAAAAGAGCTTCTGGATATCAGGACAGCGATCACACACCTCGGATTAGACACATCTGTTTCTCCAACAAGCAGGATGCACTTCAGACACCCGATAAAGCCAAAATCCCCGTTATTGGCAAGAGAAAGGACACAGAGCGGGGTGCCTCGTAAAGATCCGCCGACGGCAAGTGGGGAAATGTCTTTACCGTCAGTAGTACTTGACAACGTACAATCATTGGACAATAAATTAGAGGTACGATCACGAATATCCTACCAACGGGACATCAAAAACTGTAAAATTATTATGTTACACCGAATTGTGGCTGAATGACGACATGGATATTCARCTTGTGGGATATACGCTGCACTGGCTATATAGAACAGCACAGTAAGATGAGGGGGGGTGGTCTGTGCATATTTGTAAGGAAGTATCTACATTTTGCGCGCCTGAAGTAGAGTATCTCATGATAAGCTGTAGACCACACTATTTGCCAAGAGAGTTTCCATCTATACTTTGTGGCTGTTTTTTTACCACCAGAGACGGATGCTGGCACTAAGACCACACTCAGTCAGCTGTATAAGGAAATAAGCAAACAGGAAACCGCTCACCCAGAGGCGGCACTCCAAGTGGCCGGGGACTTTAATGCAGGGAAACTTAAAACAGTTTTACCTCATTTCTATCAGCATGTTAAATGCGCAACCAGAGGGGGTATTTCTTTTCTAGATCACCTGTACTCCACACACAGAAATGCATACAAAGGTCTCCCTCGCCCTCCATTTGGCAAATCTGACCACAATTCTATACTCGTGATTCCGGCTTACAAGCAAAAATTAAAGCAGGAAGCACTAGATCAATTAAAAAGTGGTTCTTTGAATCAGATGCTAAACTACAGGACTGTTTTGCTAGCACAGACTGGAATATGTCCTGGAATTCTTCCGATGGCATTGAGGAGTACACCAGATCAGTCACTAGCTTTATCAAAAAGTGCATTGAGGACGTCTACCCCACAGTGACAGTACGTACAGTTGAAGTCGGAAGTTTACATACACTTAGGTTCAACCACTCCAAATTTCTTGTTAACAAACTATAGTTTTGGCAAGTGGGTTAGGACATCTACTTTGTGCATGACAAGTAATTTTCCCAACAATTGTTTGCAGACTAATTATTTCACTTATAGCTCATTGTATCACAATTCCAGTGGGTCCGAAGTTTACATACACTAAATTGACTGTGCCTTTAAACAGCTTGGAAAATTCCAGAAAATKATGTCATGGCTTTAGAAGCTTCTGATAGGCTAATTGACATCATTTGAGTCAATTGGAAGTGTAGGCCTACCTTCAAACTCACTGCCTCTTTGCTTGACATCATGGGGAAATCAAAATAAATCAGCCAAGACCTCAGGAAAAACAATTTTAGACCTCCACAAGTCTGGTTCATCTTTGGGAGCAATTTCCAAACGCCTGAAGGTACCACGTTCATCTGTACAAACAATAGTACGCAAGTATAAACACCATGGGACCACGCAGCCGTCATACCACTCAGGAAGGAGACGCGTTCTGTCTCCTAGAGATGAACGTACTTTGGTGTGCGAAAAGTGCAAATCAATCCCAAAACGACAGCAAAGGACCCTGTGAAGATGCTGGAGGAAACAGATACAAAAGTATCTATATCCACAGTAAAACGAATCCTATAGACGTAACCTGAAAGGCMGCTCAGCAAGGAWGAAGCCACTGCTCCAAAATCGCCATAAAAAAAGCCAGACTACGGTTTGCAACTGCGCATGGGGACAAAGATCATACTTTTTGGAGAAATGTCCTCTGGTCTGATGAAACAAAAATATAACTGTTTGGAGGAAAATGGGGAGGCTTGCAAGCCGAAGAACACCATCCCAACCGTGAAGCACGGGGGTGGCAGCATCATGTTGTGAGGGTGCTTTGCTGCAGAAGGGACTGGTGCACTTCACAAAATAGATGACATCATGAGGTAGGAAAATGATGTGGATATATTGAAGCAACATCTCAAGGCATCAGTCAGGAAGTTAAAGCTTGGCCGCAAATGGGTCTTCCAAATGGACAATGACCCCAAGCATACTTCCAAAGTTGTGGCAAAATGGCYTAAGGACAACAAAGTCAAGGTATTGGAGAGACCATCACAAAGCCCTGACCTCAATCCTATAGAAAATGTGTGTGCAGAACTGAAAAAGCGTGTGCGAGCAAGGAGGCCTACAAACCTGACTCAGCTACACCAGCTCTGTCAGGAGGAATGGGCCAAAATTCACCAAACTTATTGTGGGAAGCTTGTGGAAGGCTACCTGAAATGTTTGACCCAAGTTAAACAATGTAAAGGCAATGTTACCAAATACTAATTGAGTGTATGTAAACGTCTGACCCACTGGGATTGTGATGAAAGAAATAAAAGCTGAAATAAGTCATTCTCTCTACTATTATTCTAACATTTCACATTCTTAAAATAAAGTGCCGATCCTAACTGACCTAAAACAGTGAATTTTTACTGGGATTAAATGTCAAGAATTGCGAAAAACTGAGTTTAAATGTATTTGGCTAAGGTGTATGTAAACGTCCAACTTCAACTGTACATACCCCAACCAGAATCCATGGATTACAGGCAACATTCGCACTGAGCTAAAGGGTTGAGCTGCCGCTTTCAAGGTGCGGAACTCTAACCCGGAAGCTTATAAGATATCCCGCTATGTCCCCTGACGAACCATCAAACACGTCTTACGTGGTGGCAGGACCCGCAAACTATTACAGACTACAAAGGGAAGCACAGCCGCGAGCTGCCCAGTGACATGAGCCTACCAGACGAGCTAAGTCACTTCTATGCTCGCTTCGAGGCAAGCAACACTGAGGCATGGATGACAGCGTCAGCTTTTCCGGACGACTGTGTGATCATGCTCGCCGTAGCCGATGTGAGTAAGAACTTGAAACATGTCAATATTCACAAGACAGATTACCAGGACCTGCGCTCTGGGCATGTGCTGACCAACCGGCAGGTGTCTTCACTGACATTTTTAACCTCACTGTCCGAGTCTGTAATACCAACATGTTTCACGCAGACCACCATAGTCCCTGTGCCCAAGAACACTAAGGTAACCTGCCTAAATGACCACCGACCCGTAGCACTCACGTCTGTAACCATGAAGTGCTTTGAAAGGCTGGTAATGGCTCACATTAACACAATTATCCTGGAAACCCTAGACCCACTCCAATTTGCATACCACTCAAACAGATCCACAGATGATGCCATCTCTATTGCACTCCACACTGCCCTTTCCCACCTGGACTAAAGGAACACCTACGTGAGAATGCTATTCATTGACTACAGCTCAGCGTTCAACATCATAGTGCCCTCAATGCTCATCACTAAGCTAAGGATCCTTGGACTAAACACCTCCCTCTGCAACTGGATCCTGGAATTCCTGATGGGCCGCCCCTAGGTGGTGAGGGTAGTGCCATTGTGAATGTCCCTGGACAGCATGGAAGGAATATCACCATGTGCACAGCCGTTAGCCAGCAAGGCACCCTCCATCACCATGCCAACCTTGGTCCCTACAACACCGCCTTTCTCATCACATTCCTGGATACACTACATGGCATCCTCATTCCAGCTGAGCAGAGGGGTGGACCAGAGCAGCCTAGGTATGTTGTCATCTGGGACAACGTGCGTTTCCACCGGTCTGCTCTGGTCCGCAACTGGTTCACTGCCCACCCACAATTTATTGTTCTATACCTCCCACCATATTCCCAATTATAGAGGTTTTTTTCAGCATGGTGATGGAAGGTGTATGACCGCCAACCTTTGCACGCATGCCTCTTCTCCAGGCAATGAAGGATGCATGTGGTGAAGTTGATGTGGGGGCTTTCGGCGTCTGGATCCGTCACTCCAGAAAATTCTTTCCCTGCTGTTTAGCCAGGGAGAACATCGCTTGTGATGAAGATGAGGTGCTGTGGCCAGACCAAAATAGGAGGCAGGATGCAGCCTTTCTTCTTACATTTTGCATGTTTTTATCTTCAGAGTTTTGAAAGAATGAGCCACTTACATTTTTTGGGGGGGGGGTACTGAAAACCCTTTATTTTACTGAATGTTTTTCCTGGTTCTCTCCTGTTGGGTATGGAACGTTTTACATACAAAACAAGTGTTCAAAAATACTGCATTTTGGAAATGAATGACAATGTTTTTGTTACTGTATTGCATGTGGTGTGTTTATGTATATTTGAGTAGGTATACATTACTGTAATAATATTTTACAACCGGCTAAAGTGTAACACTGAAAATGCAAAAGGCATAAACCTACTGATAGGATATTCATAGTAGTGTTTCGTGTTATTGGTTGGTAGACAGATCTATTCATATGATCTGTGTCATTTTGATGCAAAAAAAAACTAAAAAACATTTTGGACAGAGGAAACAGTTTTGAATGCAGTGTTTGCATTTTTGTGTTTAGAGTTTTGGAAAAATGTAACAAACATTTCGCATCTCCTGGCTTCCACACATACGGATGCAGACCTTTGGAACATTACATAAAAAAGTCTAAATCCATTTAATATAGCCTACACCTTCACATTAAATCCATTATTTTAGACAGGTCTAAAGAAACATGATATGAACGAAATGTCTATTTCAGAAGAACAGAATAGCATACTCTTGAGTTGTCCTTATGTTAGGCGCTGATATGGCTATGCCATATGGCTGTGGGCTACACCAAATAATTTCAGGCAAGATTTGCTTAGAATTCATTTGTATTATTTTATAGTATGAAAATACAATTGAACATAGCTGAATAAAATAGAAAGGATATTTTCTTCAAATGATTTCCAAGGGAGTGCACACATGTGGCTAACAAACTTGCGATAAACGTTGGCCTATATGTTTTGATTTTTAATACATTCTTAAGCTGCATGATGCGTCTGATTTGAAAAACGTTCCATGAAAGACACGAGCTCTGATTTGTTTCTTGTGCAGGCTGCACACACTTCATCCGTATCTCATTCACAATTTGACAAGCACTTGATAATATTCTCACCAGGCCTCGAATTTCCCAGGGACATCCCTCGTGTGGCCATAATGCCCCCTAAAAAAAGCCTAGACTTTTGCGACCAAAGTGGCTGTTGTGCCCTTGGGCTGAATATAATAGTTATAATTCCCTTCTCCCGGTTGCCGTGCTCCGGAGCACGTCTCACTCACGTCTCTCTCAGATCTCAATTTTTATTAGCCAATGCCCCTCACGTGATCGGGTCCTTCTCACAGGCATCTCAGTGCCGAAGTAGGCTACAAGTGAAGACACGTCGGGGATGCAACTGCATGTGTCACTCTTATCAAATTCTAAGGCCATATTGAAGAGGTAAGAACTGTCCACATTTAGCCTACTTTCGTCAGCCAACAAGATGCGTAGGCCTAACGAACAGCAAAAGCATGTCAATCTACTGTCCCCCATAGTACAAAAGTTGACCTATTCTAATGGGCAACTTGTCCTTCTGTGCGAGAAATAAATATCCCCGACGTAATATAACCACTCGCATAACATTTTATTTTTTATTTTTTAAAGCCATTAGGCTGATGGAACAGATCAGAACATTTAACTTAATGTTGATAAACTATTAGGCTATTTCTTTACATTATAAGTGCAAAAACGCACACATGGCAGTAGGCTATAAGCGTGAATGTTCCAAAATGCAATAAATTCGCGGGAAAACACTTCTCAAAAATGACCGCAATTGTGATTATGCATTTAATGCTTTATTATTAAAAAGGTGCATTTTTATCTTGAAACTCATGCACCGCCTGTTAGGCTCTAGAAGAGTTGTATATCAGATTAATGTGCTTAGTTTTCATTTGTTATTTGGCCACCTTATCAAAACATATAGGYCTATGGGCTAGGCTACATGAGGTGTCCACGACTATGATTTGAAAAAGTCGCAAAAAARGACGTGTGCCGTTTCTTGCCTTTCTGCACACATTGGACATCATTCACCAGTGATGGGCTAATCCTGCCACCCATCAGACTATTCTTGATTAAAAATTGTCTTTACATTTACTAAATAATATATGTGTGAAATTTCTTTTGATTTAGAATGGACCATTACCATGCACCTGTCAAAAATACATAATCTATGTACTTAGATAGTGAACAGAGGGCGCTTTTCCCATGGTTTATTTTCATGCCAGCCAGGTAGGCTATACTCCTGTTGTAAAGCAAACCAATGTGCTTAATATGAGCATGACCTCATGGGCTTTCATTAAGTGTTTGATTTGATATTCGATTACATTTGCATTGATGCCAGAGTGATGAGGGACAATAGCACCAACACAAACATAGGCACAGACACATGCATACACACAATACATACACACGTACACATGGATTTTGTGTTGTAGATATTTAGTTGTGAATGTACCTGTTGTGAATGTATAGTAATGTTTTAATTTTATACAGTGCATTCAGACCCCTTGACTTTTTCCACATTACAGCCTTATTCTAGAATTGATTAAATAGTTTCCCCCCCCTCAATCTACACACAATACCCCATAAGAATCTTTGAAAATCTATTAAAAATAAAAAACGTATACATCAGATTTACATAAGTATTCAGACCCTTTACTCTGCACTTTGTCAAATCACCTTTGGCAGCGATTACAAGACGCGAGTATTCTTGGGTATGACGCTAAAAGCTTGGCACCTGTATTTGGATAGTCACTCCTGTGTTGTCTTGGCTGTGTGCTTTGGGTCGTTGTCCTGTTGGAAGGTGAACTTTCGCCCTAGTCTAAGATCCTGAGCGCTCTGGAGCAGGTTTTCATCAAGGATCTCGCTGTACATTTCTACGTTCATCTTTCCCTCGATCCTGACTAGTCTCCCAGTCCCTGCCTGCTGAAAAACATCCCCACATCATTGATGCTGCCACCACCATGCTTCACTGTAGGGATGGTGCCAGGTTCCCTCCTGACATGACCCTTTGCATTCAGGCCAAAGAGTTTAATCTTGGTTCCATCAGACCAGATCATCTTTTTTTCTCATGGTCTGACAGTCCTTTATGTGCCTTTTGGCAAACTCCAAGCAGGCTGTCATGTGCCTTTTACTGAGGAGTGGCTTCCGTCTGGCCATTCTACCATAAAGGCCTGATTTGGTGGAGTGCTGCAGAGATGGTTGTCATTCTGGTTGTCATTCTCCATAGAGGAACTCTGGATCTCTGTCAGAGTGACCATCGGGTTCTTGGTCACCTCCCTGACCAAGGACCTTCTCCCCCGATTACTCAGTATGGCCGGGCGACCAGCTCTAGGAAGAGTCTTGGASCATCTACGGACAATTCCTTCAACCTCATGGCTTGGTTTTTGCTCTGACAACTGTGGGACCTTACATACAGTTGTGTGTCTTTCCAAATCATGTCCAATCAATTGAATTTACAACAGGTGGACTCCAAATTAAGTTGTAGAAACATCTCAATGATGATCAATGGAAACAGGATCCACCCTTTGCTATGAGCTCAATATCGAGTCTCATAGCAAAGGTTCTGAATACGTATATAAATAAGGTCTGTTTTGATTATTTTGAATATATTTGCAGATAATGGGGATCCATAATAAATACAGATACAAATACAATAGAGTGCGGAGTACTAATCATCAAGTTTGGTAGGCTACTAATGACCATCAGCAGGATCAGAGCTTGGCAGTAATACAATCACCATAGCAGCCGTAGACATCACCACCTTTAGTTTTTAATCGAACAATGTTCATGCCTGGAACAAAAATGTTTCTGTCCCAAATGGCACTCTATTCCCTGATACATTTACAAGCAGCAATCTGCGAATGGTACATACTGTACATTTTTGGACTTGTAAATTACTGATTATATCTCCATTGATTCTTCAAGAATATAACTTAGAAATGCCTTAAGAGCTTAGTTCGACTGCCGTTCCCATCAGAGCCCAAAATATAAGCTTTTACTACTGCCTTGCAGGTAAACAATGTCATTGTTCTACTAAGCTATTCGGTGGGTTTCGTTCTCCGTTTGTACATATTTTGAAGCATGCATCGACGCAAGCTTCAACAGAAGGTATGCAGAGAAATATGACAACGACAAAAAATGCTAAAATGTCTTGAAATCAATAGCGGCCATTATTTGAGCTCAGGCAAGAGAAAAACTCAGGATTTGGAATGAAATGTTGCCCATTCACATTTCATAAGTTGCCTGACTACAATATTTTAGCWTGATATGTTAATACATACTGTATTCATTTTTGCATGTTTACCTGCCTATAATACCTACACACTGGAGTGTGCGTAGATCACAAGCCCATAGTAAGTCAATAAGGCGAACTGGCAAGCTAGTTAGCCACAAAGAATTGGTAGCTAGCTACCCATGGAAAATTGACAGCTAGTCATCTACTTTGCATAACATTCGTTTGAATTTGTTTATGACTGTTAAACTAGATGGCTAGCTAGATTATCATGTTCAGTGAATGGGTAGGTGCAGCATGCCATAACAGTAGGGGGAGTGCGATTGCTTCTCAAATGTAATATTTTATTCACACTCGCGTCCTCACAAGAACATGCTCAGGAGAACATCCTCTGAGCATGAGTGTGGAGCACAGTACTATGAGCATAGAGAAACACCCATGGTCTGATTAGAAACCCACTGAACAGGTTGGTTTAGACCACGGGGTGCGGTCGAGGTTGGGTTAAAGAGGACAACACTCACCCTGTCCACAGGTCGGGGGTCGCACTGATCACACAGGTAGTGTTCCACCTCCGCCTCAAGCCGCATGCAGTCAAAGTGCTGCCACACCTGTGACAAACAGACATCACCGTTTACACTGACTCTCACCAGGATCACAGCCAAAACGAACACTAACAATTTATATTAGAGTGCCATGCTTAGCAGTCTCTCAMATAACCAACTCCTGCTTTAAAACATTGCTTCCACAGACAAGAACAAACACTCACCATTCACTCAGAATCATCAGGCAGGTACCACTACATTCAACAAGCCTGGAATCCAAACTGAATATTACTTGGTTTTACTACTAGAGTTACTGATATTCAGTTGTATCCATATTCAGTTTGGATTCCAGGCCAACATTCAACACAAAAATGAGCCGGCAGTGTTTGGCTGTGTCCCAAATTCACCATAAAGTGCATTACTTTTCACAAGGACCAATAGGGCTATAAGAGACAAAACTAGGCCATAGGACTCTGGTCAAAAGTAGTGCACTATGTAGGGAATAGGTCACCATTTGGGACTCTATTCTCCAGACCCTCTCTCACCATGCACTTCTCACACTGGATCATCAGGCCCTCATCTTTGTACATGCCGCAGATGCAGCGGATTATGTCATCGTCTTTATCGTGGGTGCCCGGCCAGCCCCCTCCGTGGTGGTGATGGGCGTGGTCTCGCTCCAGCGAATCCGAGCTGTCCGCTTCGCTGGCTGTCTCCCCAACGATCTCGTCGATCTGAACGGCAGCCTCGTGGCGAGCTCCRTAGTAGGCCTTCCTCAGCCGGCACACATCCCTCCCAACCGAYGACTTCCGCCCGTAGTATTTCTGCCAGGATGGAAGGTGCACAGGGCAACAACGTTGAGAACTTGGGAAATAGTGTGTGTTGTAAAGTGGAGTCAAAGACCAGCTCCCATGAAAATAATAACAAAGCTACCTAAATAAGTTTGACCAGGCTTCCAATATCCCACTGGGAATTCTAAGGCCTTGCACAAGGATACATTTTCCCTGGGGTTCATTGCAGACACTGAGGGCCTTTGGACGGCGGGCTAAATTACTTTCAAGGTGCACTTCAAACTTCCGCTTCATTGACGGGTTTGCTGACAATGTCATGAAAACAATGCACGCGTCGATGGGGCAGAAGTCTGTGTGTTGTTATGATTCTAGACAGTCAGATAGCTAGCAACAAGACAAGAAGCTGCCATGTGGGGAATTGTAGGTGGCTCATTTCAGCTCTTATCTTGTTATTGATACCATGTCTTGTGTTTGACCTGGCAAAAATTTGCTAGCTAACCAACAACTTTTACAACCTATTTGAGCTGCAACAAGAGCTCATTGTGCAAATGTAAGATTTGGAGAGGAAATATAATTGACAGTGCCAACGATCCTTTGACTTTTAACCAAAAACGCCTGTTTTGCTCCTCGGTTGCGCACACATCGGTTTTGCTGCTAAACAACCCCCCTGTCTAGCAATGAGTACCCTTAAGATTCCAGTGGCACTTACATCCTGCACAGTAAATCAAATATACCTCTGTGCTGTGTGTGTAAATGATCCGTGGCCGTGTATATCCCATAGGGAGGAGGATTGTGGGAGACCCACCTCTGCATTGCGGAACACTTTGAGCATGTCGGTGTCAAAGGCCTCCACAGTCTTGTAGTGCCCTGTGGTGATCTGCTTCTCAATGGTGCTCAGGTCCAGCGGGTCTGACACCTTCTCATAATACTGCGTGTTCCTGGGGTCAAACACACACACACACCACAATGAGTCATGGGTGAGAGCCAAAACTGGGCCTCTTGTGTCATAAATCCAAACATGATCGTAATGGTTGCAGGAAGCGATAAGAACATTGAGGGCGTTCTGACCTGGATAAGACAAAGTGTTGCACAATACACTTACATACAGTAAACATGGGTGAAAGCACTAGCAGGCATAATGAAAACAAACACGCAAACGCTTACCGCTTTCTTGAAGGTAGGTTGACCAGCGGAGCAGCAAGGGTCTGACCAGCTGAGTCTACGGACAGAGAGAGATGTTTTATTATATTCGGCAGAGTATTTCCTTTTACTGTTATAGGGCATAAATATACTCAGGGGAAAATGTGTCTTTGCCAATTTGAATCAGATGTACATCAGTAGACGTTTGTCGAGGCAAAAGCCACACAGGTAAGCCAGTTGTAGTGGTCAGTACAAGCACGTGGACTGAGTCCTGTTGAGATTGGGTTGCATTACAGAGAAGTGTTGACTTTATACTGTCTTGCTCATTTGCTTGAATTAAAACCCGGTGACCAGCAGTCTCTCTGAATACATCAGAGATGGCAATGAAAGTTTGTCTAGAGACTAGGGAGTTTATGTGAAGGAGTACAGTATGTGAAGGAGTACAGTGTGTGAGTGATGGAGTGTGTGTCAGTGTGTATCGCATGTGTGTTTGTATCACTGACCCTTGTAGCTGGTGATCATGTCACAGATCTCTTTGAAGATGTGTGCCAGGCGGGCGGTGCGGGTGACCTCCGTGTTCTCCTCGGCTGCCGCCAGCCTCCGCGTGCGCACCGACCGGGACGTCTGCAGCGCCGAGAACTGTGTCAGGAACACGTCTGCGACGACAACGTGACAAACACACACACACACACAGAGCAATTGAGTCAACAAGCCATCAAAAACATTGACACCATATACAAAACATACCCATTATATGTAAGCAATAAGCCACAAGAGGCAGCGCTGTATCATGAATAGTCACAGGTAAATGGCGTTGTTCGGGCCAGTCAACCCATTTACCTGTGACTGTATTCATGATACAGCACTGCCTCGTATACGGCACGTATTGCTTAAATATAAAGGCTATGTTTTGCTTTTAGAAAAAATACAATGAATTACAGTTCCAGTCAAAAGTTGACACACCTACTCACAAGGGTTTTTCTTTATTTTTACTATTTTCTACATTGTAGCATAACAGACTATAAAATAAAAGAGATAAATCTAAATATATTTTTGATTCTTTAAAGTAGCCACCCTTTGTCTTGATGACAGCTTTGCACACTCCTGGCATTCTCTCAACCAGCTTCATGAGGTAATCACCTGGAATGCATTTCAATTAAGAGGTGTGCCTTGTTAAAGGCACGTTTGAGCCAATCAGTTGTGTTGTGACAAGGTAGGGGTGGTATACAGAAGAGAGCCCTATTTGSTAAAAGACCAAGTCCATATTATGGCAAGAACAGCTCAAATAAGCGACAGTCCATTACTTTAAGACATGAAGGTCAGTCAATACGGAAAATTTCAAGAACTTTGAAAGTTTTCAAGTGCAGTCGCAAAAACCATCAAGCGCTATGATGAAACGGGCTCTCGAGGACTGCCACAGGAATGGAAGACCCAGAGTTACCTCTGCTACAGAGGATAAGTTGAAGTTATCAGCCTTCGGAATTGCAGCCCAAATACATGCTTCAGAGTTCAAGTAGTAAACATCAACATAAACTGTTCAGAAGAGACTGTGTGAAGGAGGCCTTCATGGTCGAATTGCTACAAAGAAACYACTACTAAAGGACACCATTAAAAAGAAGAGACTTGCTTGGGCCAAGAAACACAAGCAATGGACATTAGACCGGTGGAAATCTGTCCTTTGGTCTGATTTGAGATTTTTGATTCCAACCACCGGGTCTTTGTGAGACGCAGAGTAGGTGAACGGATGATCTCCGCATATGTTGTTCCCACCGTRAAGCATGGMGGTGGTGTGATGGTGCTTTGCTGGTGACACTGTCTTATTTATTTAGAATTCAAGGCACACTTAACCAGCATGGCTACCACAGCATTCTGCAGCGATACGCCATCCCATCTGGTTTGCAATTAGTGGGACTATCATTTGTTTTCCAACAGGACAAATACCCAAAACACACCTCCAAGCTGTGTAAGGGCTATTTGACCAAGGAGAGTGATGAAGTGCTGCATCAGATGACCCAACCTCAACGCAATTGAGATGGTTTGGGATGAGTTGGAACGCAGAGTAACGGAAAAGCAGCCAACAAGTGCTCAGCATATGTGGGAACTCCTTCAAGACTGTTGGAAAAAGCATTCCTCATGAAGCTGGTTGAAAGAATGCTAAGAGTGTACAAAGCTGTCATCAAGGCAAAGGGTGGCTACTTTGAAGAATCCAAAATATTTTTACATTTGTTTAACACTTTTTTTGGTTACTACATGACTCCATATTTGTTATTTCATAGTTTTGATGTCTTCACTATTTTTCGACAATGTAGAAAATAGTACAAATAAATACAAACCCTTGAATGAGTAGGTCTGTTCAAACTTTCGACTGGTATTTTACATATTTTCTTTAAAACCTTATTTTGAAAAGTTAATTATTTCACCAGAAGATATAGTGCAGACAAATCTGGTTAGTTATTTCGGACGTGACCCAAGTTATTAATAATTTTTGCATAGTTGTATCGTCTAGGCACCGTTCACAGTCTATGTATGGTACAGAGATTGAAATTCCAAAGTAAAAATTGTTCCGGGGTCGGASAGGTAGACAGCGAAGCTTATATTAACCCCCACAGTACCAAACTAAATGCTAGGCTGGAAGCAAGGAGAAATAATGTGCGAGCTGAGATAAATACAAGAGATGATTTGGAAAGCAACATGATACTCTTATGGGAGAGGCGCAGTGATCATTTTCAGATGGAACTGTTAGCAGGCATAGTGTGCCTGTGACGGCAAATACAGCACGGTTTGGACCRCTGCTTAGCCAATCAGCATCCAAACAACCAGTTATATAAATCAGGACTAAACTGCGGCGAGTTTCACCAAAAGCTTTGTGGCACTAATATCATCACAAGTCTATTRTAAGCAAAGGAGGAAAGATCATGCTAGTGTTACAAAGCTTTTTGGAAAACTTACCTCTGGTACATTCCTGCATATAGAAATAGAATGATTATTCTAGTTCTGTGATTCTGCACATATGGCTATGGTCCCCTGTTTCCTCTCTCACACTCGCCTCTGACTCCTCACACACTGACCTGACTTGATGTTTCCATCRTCGCGGATGACTCCTCCCCAGCGTGTGTAGATGGACAGGCCGCCACTGGCCTCCCTCTCGCCTTCCCTCTTTAACAGCTCCTGCTTCTCCCTCATCTTCTCCCAGTTCCTGAGCAGGAACACCCGGTGTTTCAGCACAAAGTTTCTGAGCCACGGAGAGAGAGAGCGAGCGAGAGCGGTGAGTATGTGTGTTGTGTTGGCATGTGCATGATGGGGAGAGTGGTTGAGTGTTTGGYACGTGCGCGCAGTGTGTGTGTSTACCTCTCTCTATTGGACATGGGTTTCATGAGAAGGTGGGGATAAAACTTGCTGCTGTCACTTGATTCCTCCTCCTTGGGAAAAGAAGGGGAGAGTTAGAGATACGAGTACTGCTGATCATATGCCTCTTAAGTCCACCCATCTCACTATTCATGTCCATTGTGTAATCTTTTTTATTATAGAACCTTCCACGCCACAAAAATATCCTTTGAGACAAAGAACCACACTGTCCTACATACACACTGCCCCTTAAAATAAACTTAACCAGGTAGGAGACCGCACTCTACGTTACAGAGCTAAAGAAATAGCAAAAATTGGACTGATTTAGGATCAGAATATGTCTTTGTGCATTATGCACCGTATGCTGTGTAAAAACGTCCGACAACGGTAAATATCAAGACCCATTTACGGCAGCAGTAACAAGACACCTGATAACCTTTTTTCCTCTGACATTTCCTCGAGTCTCACTCCCCCTCTCCCTTACACGCACTCGTTTTTTCAGCTGGTGCTTGGACTTGCGTTTCTCCTTGAGTCGACCCAGCCGCCGTGCCCCGCCCGTCTTCCCAGGCATCCCGTTGATTCGCTGACTCTTCCCTCCAATGATACCCCGGCAGCCCTCAGAGCCACACTTACACACTTGCTGGAGAGAGAGAGGTGGGGGGCGAGAGAGAGAGGAAGCAGCCGTAGGAGGGAGAAGGTAAGGGGAGAGAAGGTCAAGGTATGAGGTGACACAAAGGAATGTGTAGTGTATGCCAGGAATAGAGAACAGTGGGGAGAATTTAGATCAAAGATCGAAACCCAGTTGAGCGCTCTCAGATGGTAATATAACCAAGAGAGAGATGGGGGTAGCCTGGTCCCAGACCTGTTTGTGCTGGCTTGCCGTGGCAAAAACAGATCTGGAATCAGGTTAAGTTGGGTCTGTAACTGGGAGGGGATTGGAGAAGATGGTCGATGTGCAGCCACACCCACCTGCTCTTCGGTGTTGAAGGAGTGGAAGTTGTAGTCGTAGGTGAGCTCCGTGCCGCTGCTCTGTCCCTGAGGGCGAAGAGGCCGATCCTGTACACCCCATTCACCGACCTGCAGGAGCAACAGACAGGAGGGAAGAGAGTGAGCGGAAGGGAGAGCTCAGATTTGCCCAGGCAGGCTTTGAACTTGAGCATAGGGCACAGCCTGAGCATAGAGCTCTGGTCAAAAGTAGTGCACTATATAGGGAATAGGGTGCCAATTTGGCAGCATTCTTTCTTCATCTCCCTGCACAGTACAACCGTATAGGCTGCACTTTCCCTTTGCTGTCTAATTTTTCTCCTGTGAGGACAAAAAGCAGTTTCGGCACATTTTCTCTGGGCACTAGTACAGCTGTGTCCAAGGCCCCAGCTACCACGCCGTATAATCGTTCTTCTGTGACTAGATGGATGACGGCCGCGCTTCACACTAGAAATTCTCTATCCCTGTAGATCTCTTATTCGAGGCCTGCTCCACACCACAGCAGAGAGACAGTTGTTAGATTGGTGTGCCCTAGTTTACTGACTGGATGTTCACGAACGGCAAGGAGGAAAACCGGTAACCGTCTTTATCAACAGTCGTGAACCGTTTTTACGGTATGCGTTCAGGTCCTTTCGGGGTTAAACATTGGGGTTTTAACAATACTTTCAACAATGAAAAAGCTATGAAAAAGCTATTTTTTTTCAACTGGCTGCAGGTGGGTGTGGCTAGTAACCCTAGGAAGCTCTTTGCCACTTCTCCTCCCTCCTGAATCCTCCCCCCCCCCCTCCTCCCTCTCTGCGGATGACTTCGTCAACCATTTTGAAAAGAAGGTCGACGACATCCGATCCTCGTTTGCTAAGTCAAACGACACTGCTGGTTCTGCTCACACTGCCCTACCCTGTGCTTTGACCTCTTCTCCCCTCTCTCTCCAGATGAAATCTCGCGTCTTGTGACGGCCGGCCGCCCAACAACCTGCCCGCTTGACCCTATCCCCTCCTCTCTTCTCCAGACCATTTCCGGAGACCTTCTCCCTTACCTCACCCGCTCATCAACTCATCCTTGACCGCTGGCTACGTCCCTTCCGTCTTCAAGAGAGCGAGAGTTGCACCCCTTCTGAAAAAACCTACACTCGATCCCTCCGATGTCAACAACTACAGACCAGTATCCCTTCTTTCTTTCTCTTCCAAAACTCTTGAACTGCCGTCCTTGGCCAGCTCTCCTGCTATCTCTCTCAGAATGACCTTCTTGATTCAACTGAGACTGCTCTTCCTGTGTCACGGAGGCGCTCCGCACTGCTAAAGCTAACTCTCTCTCCTCTGCTCTCATCCTTCTAGACCTATCGGCTGCCTTTGATACTGTGAACCATCAGATCCTCCTCTCCACCCTCTCCGAGCTGGGCATCTCCGGCGCGGCCCACGCTTGGATTGCGTCCTACCTGACAGGTCGCTCCTACCAGGTGGCGTGGCGAGAATCTGTCTCCGCACCACGTGCTCTCACCACTAGTGTCCCCCAGGGCTCTGTTCTAGGCCCTCTCCTTTCTCGCTATACACCAAGTCACTTGGCTCTGTCATATCCTCACATGGTCTCTCCTATCATTGCTATGCAGACGACACACAATTAATCTTCTCCTTTCCCCCTTCTGATAACCAGGTGGCGAATCGCATCTCTGGAGACATATCAGTGTGGATGACGGATCACCACCTCAAGCTGAACCTCGGCAAGACAGAGCTGCTCTTCCTCCGGGGAAGGACTGCCCGTTCCATGATCTCGCCATCACGGTTGACAACTCCATTGTGTCCTCCTCCCAGAGTGCTAAGAACCTGGCGTGATCCTGGACAACACCCTGTCGTTCTCAACTAACATCAAGGCGGTGACCCGTTCCTGTAGGTTCATGCTCTACAACATTCGCAGAGTACGACCCTGCCTCACACAGGAAGCGGCGCAGGTCCTAACCAGGCACTTGTCATCTCCCGTCTGGATTACTGCAACTCGATGTTGGCTGGGCTCCCTGCCTGTGCCATTAAACCCCTACAACTCATCCAGAACGCCGCAGCCCGCTGGTGTTCAACCTTCCCAAGTTCTTTCACGTCCACCCGCTCCTCCGCTCTCTCCACTGGCTTCCAGTTGAAGCTCGCATCCGCTACAAGACCATGGTGCTTGCCTACGGAGCTGTGAGGGGAACGGCACCTCCGTACCTTCAGGCTCTGATCAGGCCCTACACCCAAACAAGGGCACTGCGTTCATCCACCTCTGGCCTGCTCGCCTCCCTACCTCTGAGGAAGTACAGTTCCCGCTCAGCCCAGTCAAAACTGTTCGCTGCTCTGGCACCCCAATGGTGGAACAAACTCCCTCACGACGCCAGGTCAGGGAGTCAATCACCCCTTCCGGAGACACCTGAAACCCCACCTCTTTAAGAATACCTAGGATAGGATAAAGTAATCCCTCTAACCCCCCCCCCCCTTAAAAGAGTTAGATGCACTATTGTAAAGTGGTTGTTCCACTGGATTATCATAAGGTGAATGCACCAATTTGTAAGTCGCTCTGGATAAGAGCGTCTGCTAAATGACTTAAATGTAAATGTAAATGTAAGAGTTGCTGAAATTCCTCTTCACTTAAACGGTGGGATGAACATGTTGAGGTCCAATTTGCGTTTTCATTCAACCCAACCAGACAAACGATAATAGTTATGTATCTTAGAGAAGGAACCAATGATTCAGAACCCTGCTTAACCAGACCTACAACTGTCGTGCTTGATCCTGACTGAGGTGTGCAATCCTGTAATAGTCTGCAGGTTGGTCAATTGGTTTATCTCAGTGAAAGGGCTTTAAACTGTTTAGTGTGGTATACTCGGGCATAGTCCAGACGACGTGATCTTATCAGGTTATCGTGACAGAAGCAGACCATTAAGTGGAGGGGGTGAGGGGATTTAGGTGCAGATTTACAAAGCGTCTGCACCAGTATTAAGTTACCTCTCAGCAGTGAAAATCTAAGCGACAACTGTCTGTTTTACTTCCTTTCAATTCCATCTCGTAACCTTGGTTTTACCTTGTGTTCTAYCTTTCATGTATTGTTCCCTGTCAAAAATAACAAGCTTGGTAGACACTTAGTAAATCATACTATTGTGTGTTAACAGACTGATTGTCTTCTGTACTAGAGAATTAGCTCCTCAACATGAGCCTAAGAGACAGTTTCCTGGAAACAGATTAAGCCTTGTCTAGGACTAAGAAGCACTTTTAAATGGGAGAATATCCATTGAACATGCTTTTCGGTAAAATAAGTACTGTGTCCGGTAAACCGTCCCTAGCTGAACCCCAAGCACTACTAGAGTTGTCATGTGTGGCTCAGTTGGTAGAGCATGGCGCTTTCAACGCCAAGGATAGTGGGTTCTATTCCCGCTCGGGCCACCCATACCAAAATATATGCACGCTAAATGGCATATTATTGTCTTACTAACTCACCACTTCTGCATCTCACAGTTGGGTTCACAGCTGTGGTTGATGAAGCGGGCCTCGTTGCCCATCCGGTAGCTGTCGATCACCATGCCGCTGTCCAGGTTCAGACAGTATTGGCCGCTGTGGGCAAAGTACTGCTCCATCATGCGACTTCTACAGGACACACAGAGGGTGGGGAAGAGCGACATTAAAATATAAAAATACTATACAGCGTTTAGGAACAGACTGACACTACAGAACCAGTCAAAAGTGCACAAAAATAGAATCATGATTTAACGGGGAAGAATACATTACATTTGGCCGCGAATCCTTCCCAACTTACACTTAAGTCAAATTTTCTCTTAGTCATAAATTGATGTCAATGGGAGACTACGGGCTCTATATTCGGCTGGCGCTAAGGAGGCGCAAAGGCCTATTTATATAATGAATATGAATTTAAAGGGCAGAAATTAAATATACTGTGTCTGTAAAATGTATAGATTCAGAACTTTTGTTTAATAGCACAGTTATAAATATCGGGTAAATAGAAATCAAACTGGACGGACATCAGAAATAGATGGGAGAGGTGCAGGTAACAATTGTAAAATACATTATGTCTGTAAAATGTATATAGTATGTATCAGCTGGAAGTAGAAGCCTAAGTGCTGTTGTTTACTAGTTTACTCCAATTAGGGGAGGTAGGGTTTGTGGGAAATATATATACAGTGGAGAGAACAAGTATTTGCACTGCAGGTGCAGGTTTTCCTACTTGCGCAAAGCATGTACAGGTCTGTAATTTTTTATCATAGGTACACTTCAACTGTAGGAGACGGAATCTAAAACAAAATCCAGAAAACTACATTGTATGATTTTTAAGTAATTAATTTGCATTTTATTGCATGACATAAGTATTTGATCACCTACCAACCAGTAAGAATTCCGGCTCTCACAGACCTGTTAGTTTTTCCTTAAGAAGCCCTCCTGTTCTCCACTCATTACCTGTAGTAACTGCACCTGTTTGAACTCGTTACCTGTATAAAAGACACCTGTCCACACACTCAATCAAACAGACTCAAACCTCTCCACAATGGCCAAGACAGAGAGCTGTGTAAGGACATCAGGGATAGAATTGTAGACCTGCACAAGGCTGGGATGGGCTACAGGACAATAGGCAAGCAGCTTGGTGAGAAGGCAACAACTGTTGGCGCAATTATTAGAAATGGAAGAAGTTCAAGATGACGGTCAATCACCCTCGGTCTGGGGCTCCATGCAAGATCTCACCTCGTGGGGCATCAATGATCATGAGGAAGGTGAGGGATCAGCCCAGAACTACACGGCAGGACCTGGTCAATGACCTGAAGAGAGCTGGGACCACAGTCTCAAAGAAAACCATTAGTAACACACTACGCCGTCATGGATTAAAATCCTGCAGCGCACGCAAGGTCCCCCTGCTCAAGCCAGCGCATGTCCAGGCCCGTCTGAAGTTTGCCAATGACCATCTGGATGATCCAGAGGAGGAATGGGAGAAGGTAATGTGGTCTGATGAGACAAAAAGAGCTTTTTGGTCTAAACTCCACTCGCCGTGTTTGGAGGAAGAAGAAGGATGAGTACAACCCCAAGAACACCATGCCAACCGTGAAGCATGGAGGTGGAAACATCATTCTTTGGGGATGCTTTTCTGCAAAGGGGACAGACGACGACTGCACCGTATTGAGGGGAGGATGGATGGGGCCATGTATCGGCAAGATCTTGGCCAACAACCTCCTTCCCTCAGTAAGAGCATTGAAGATGGGTCGTGGCTGGGTCTTCCAGCATGACAACGACCCGAAACACACAGCCAGGGCAACTAAGGAGTATCTCAAGGTCCTGGAGTGGCCTAGCCAGTCTCCAGACCTGAACCCAATAGAAAATCTTTGGAGGGAGCTGAAAGTCCGTATTGCCCAGCGACAGCCCCGAAACCTGAAGGATCTGGAGAAGGTCTGTATGGAGGAGTGGGCCAAAATCCCTGCTGCAGTGTGTGCAAACCTGTTCAAGAACTACAGGAAACGTATGGTCTCTAATTGCAAACAAAGGTTTCTGTACCAAATATTAAGTTCTGCTTTTCTGATGTATCAAATACTTATGTCATGCAATAAAATGCAAATTTACTTAAAAATCATACAATGTGATTTTCTGGATTTTTGTTTTAGATTCCGTCTCTCACAGTTGAAGTGTACCTATGATAAAAATTACAGACCTCTACATGCTTTGTAAGTAGGAAAACCTGCAAAATCGGCAGTGTATCAAATACTTGTTCTCCCCACTGTATGTGGTTATGTGCAGGGTTGGGGAAATTACTTTCTAAATGTAAATCAGTTACGCTTACTAGTTACATATCCAAAATTGTAATCAGTAACTTTAGGTTGAGTAATCCAACCTACTCTGATTACATTCAGTTACTTTTAGATTACTTTCCCCTTAGGCATTAGAAGACAAAAATGTATATGTTACCAATTGAACGACATCTATTGAAGTTTAAAGTTGACATAGCGGCCATATATGGATGTTGATTTTACTTTATGGGTTGGTTATGTACAGTGGTTCCTCCTTTAAAAGTTGAGAGCTTACACCGCGGGTTTGAGAGGTAATTTGTGGTTTAGTACGGTACCCTGCGTCACCATTTCATTGCACCAGACCAGCGCAAGGGGGAGTTAGAGCACTGATTATGCTTTTGGTTCCTACTGTGTCTCTGACAATGAATGGGCGACATAAACCTAAATAGAAACAATAATTGTGCACGACTTCAGTATTACCACTTCCGACCGGTCACGTTGTACAGCGCCTGGTGGCGCAGCGGTCTAAGACACTGCATTGCAGTGCAAGCTATGTTGCTACAGATACTGGTTCAAGACCCATGCTGGTCTTGACTGGGAGACCCATGAGATGACTTAAGTTTTTTCTCCCTCTAAAAATAGAAATAAACTGGCTTTATTACAAATTAGTAACAATGTCTCACCCATGTTCAAGAATTACCTTTTCTTGCTAATTTACATTATTTGAAAATAAAAATTACAAAATATTAAGGGCATTGCATTTTATATGCGCTGATAGGAAATGTCCTGCTTTCTAGTGCAGTCTGCACATTCAACTAAAACATGTAACTAATATGGCATCTTAGTTATTATAAATGATAAAACTCAAATGAAATGTTATTAGTTATGGATTCATAAATTATGGGAATAAATATCCCTGAATTACAGAAATATCTCCAATCCTCTATATGTAATTATTGGCGGAGAGTCACGTCATATTTATCCATATTATGTAGGCGACATGAGTCTCACTTGTGTTGAGTAATGTGCTGTTAAAAGTGGTGTAGGTCTCATTTAATCAAAGAGCATATTGAAGTTAGAAGCAATAGCCTACAACTATTTATCACCGTTTCGTGCTTCTCTGAGGCAAGTATGGGGGGGACTGGTCTTGATAAATCAATGACACCTTTATTTTCACCAAAACTCCGTTTGGGTATTGGTTAGACTAGAATGATAAAATTAGGGTGAGAAATGTTATGCTTTTAGTGTAACCTTTATTTAACTAGGCAAGTCAGTTAAGAAATTCTTATTTACACTGCTCAAAAAATAAAGGGAACACTTAAACAACACAATGTAACTCCAAGTCAATCACACTTCTGTGAAATCAAACTGTCCACTTAGGAAGCAACACTGATTGACAATACATTTCACATGCTGTTGTGCAAATGGAATAGACAAAAGGTGGAAATTATAGGCAATTAGCAAGACACCCCAATAAAGGAGTGGTTCTGCAGGTGGTGACCACAGACCACTTCTCAGTTCCTATGCTTTTGGCTGATGTTTTGGTCACTTTTGAATGCTGGCGGTGCTTTCACTCTAGTGGTAGCATGAGACGGAGTCTACAACCCACACAAGTGGCTCAGGTAGTGCAGCTCATCCAGGATGGCACATCAATGCGAGCTGTGGCAAGAAGGTTTGCTGTGTCTGTCAGCGTAGTGTCCAGAGCATGGAGGCGCTACCAGGAGACAGGCCAGTACATCAGGAGACGTGGAGGAGGCAGTAGGAGGGCAACAACCCAGCAGCAGGACCGCTACCTCCGCTTTGTGCAAGGAGGATAGGAGGAGCACTGCCAGAGCCCTGCAAAATGACCTCCAGCAGCCACAAATGTGCATGTGTCTGCTCAAACGGTCAGAAACAGACTCCATGAGGGTGGTATGAGGGCCCGACGTCCACAGGTGGGGGTTGTGCTTACAGCCAACACCGTGCAGGACTTTTGGCATTTGCCAGAGAACACCAAGATTGGCAAATTCGCACTGGCGCTGTGTCTTCACAGATGAAAGCAGGTTCACACGGCACGTGACAGACGTGACGAGTCTGGAGACGCGTGGAGAACGTTCTGCTGCCTGCAACATCCTCCAGCATGACCGGTTTGGCGGTGGGTCAGTCATGGTGTGGGGTGGCATTTCTTTGGGGGCCGCACAGCCCTCCATGTGCTCGCCAGAGTAGCCTGACTGCCATTAGGTACCGAGATGAGATCCTCAGACCTCTTGTGAGACATATGCTGGTGCGGTTGGCCCTGGGTTCCTCCTAATGCAAGACAATGCTAGACCTCATGTGGCTGGAGTGTCAGCAGTTCCTGCAAGAGGAAGGCATTGATGCTATGGACTGGCCCGCCCGTTCCCCAGACCTGAATCCAATTGAGCACATCTGGGACATCATGTCTCGCTCCATCCACCAACGCCACGTTGCACCACAGACTGTCCAGGAGTTGGCGGATGCTTTAGTCCAGGTCTGGGAGGAGATCCTCAGGAGACCATCCCCACCTCATCAGAGCATGCCCAGGCGTTGTAGGGAGGTCATACAGGCACGTGGAGTCCACACACACTACTGAGCCTCATTTTGACTTGTTTTAAGGACATTACATCAAAGTTGGATAGCCTGTAGTGTGGTTTTCCACTTTAATTTTGAGTGTGCCTCCAAATCCAGACCTCCATGGGTTGATACATTTGATTTCCATTGATAATTTTTGGTGTTTTATTTTGTAGTCAGCACATTCAACTATGTAAAGAAAAAAGTATTTAATAAGAATATTTCATTCATTCAGATCTAGGATGTGTTATTTTAGTGTTCCCTTTATTTTTTTGAGCAGTGTACAATGGCAGCCTACTCCTTCCTCCCCGTTGGGGAATTGAACCCCAGTCTCCCGCAGGACACAGGATTCTTTAGCTAAATAGCCCAGTACAGTACTCCCGAACCTCACATTGTACAGCACCATATTTTCAGTTCCCAGAAACCCAGAGGGTTTTTCATTTTCTTTGGAATAGAAACACCATAACATTAATCAAAAGAATCCCAAACTCTAAAAGTAATTAAAAAGGTATATACAAATGATTTGTCACATTGTGTTTACAATAAAGAATGTAAACAAGATGTAAACACAACGCTTTGTTTTTATTTACAGTAGTGATGGACAGCTGGTGGCATTTTGACAAACAGTTTTTCAAACACTTGTAGCCCGATTAGCAGGACAATAGACTCTTTATAGCACGGCTACTGTAGGTATGAACATCCCCTATACCTGCAATGTATTCAATGCTTAAGGACTCTGAAGTGTTACATTACTAACTCAAAACAGCTGTACAGTATTTCTTCATCAACATCTTTATGCTTTCGTTAATAAAATAATGATAAAAATACTCTTTCAAAATGCTGATTATTTAGTTATGGATCCATAACAAACTAATACGGGAATAAATATCAGTGAATTACAGAAATAAATTGTTGCTGCTTACTGGAAAATACTCTTTCAAACACACGGTCACGTTGTACAGCTCCATTATGGCTATTAGCAGGGCTATATTTTGGCCTTYATGGGCGGCGCACAATTGGCCCAGCGTTTCTCTCCCTCTAAAAACAGAAATAAATGTTTGCCTTTATTCAGATTACAATATTTATTCTGTTTTTTTAAAACTAAATAACCTCTAAAATATAGTTATATATTATCAAGTTGATGACACGGTCATATAGCCGGCACCTACATAAAGCTGAGTGACACTCATTCATTCATGGCTTTGGATCAAAATAATTCAGTACCAACATTCTTCCTGATAGTCTTAAAGAAACGTTTTGGTTATCCTGACCTAGACACCACGTACAGTATTATAATAGCCCATGGTGGGCTATTAGCAGGACAATATATCTTTACCAACACCTCTCTGTATTTTGATACTTTCCGGAGTGGATGGGGGCTCCCGCAGTGCAAAATGCATTGCTGCAGATGCAGGTTCGATACCCGTGCCGGCCGCCACCAGGAGACCCATGAGGTGGCTTTTGGTTTTAATTTAAAACCCTCTATGTAATTATTGGCGGAGAGTCACATTTTTCGATACACTGTAGGTCTACCGTAAGCGACATGAGTCTCACTAGTGTTGGGTAATGTGCTGTTAAAAGTGGTGTAGCATATTTAAGTTAAAAGCAATAGCCTACAACTATTTTAGCACTGTTTCGTGCTGCTCTGAGACAAGCATAGGGACTGTTCTTGATAAATCAATAAAATATTTATTTTCACCAAAACTCTGTTTGGGTATTGGTTAAATATATATATTTTTATTCTTATTTACAAGGGCAGCCTACTTCTTCCTCTACGTTGGGTAATTGAACCCCGGTCTCCCGCGTGTCCTGCCCACACGACATTGGGATTCTTTAGCTAAATAGCCCGGTACTGTACTGCAGACCGCCACGTTGTACAGCGCCATRTTTTCCATTCCATCCTCACGGACCCCYGAGGGGTTTTCGTTTTTCTTGGGATAGAAACACCATAATATTAAGCAAAGTAATTAAGTACCAATCAAAAGTTGACACCTACTCATTACAGAATTTCTTTATTTTTACTATTTTCTACATTGTAGAATAATAGTGAAGACATCACAACTATGAAATAACACATATGGATAAAATTATTATTTACAAGGACAGCCTACACCTTCCTCCCCGTCGGGGAATTGAACCCCGGTCTCCCACACGCCGTGCCCGCACGACATTGGGATTCTTTAGCTAAATAACCCAGTACTGTACTGCCGACCATCAAGTTGTATTTTTCCTCGCTCACTCAAGGTTAAATGATAATGGAAATGAAATCTCCAAAATATTGTAACTTTAAAAAAGAAGTGATTATTATTAATTAAGAATTATATAAAAAGCCCCTTAAATATTCTCACAGATCCTAACGGAAAATGCCCCTTAAATATTAATTTAGAATCCTACAATCCTATAAAACGTAATTGGCGGAGTCACGTCATTGACAAAAATATTGGTAGATATACTGTAGGCCTAGCATAGGCGAAATGAGTATTGGTTACACTACAATTAGGGTGTGGAAATGTTATGCCCCTTATATATTAATTTAGAATCCGCCAATCCTCTTATGCTGTATTCTACTCCCGACTTTCACATTGTGAAGCATAATATTTTCCATTCCATTCTAACGGAATAGAAACACCATAATATTAATCCAATTAATMCAAATTTCTTCAAATCAATATACTACTTTATTACAAAAAAAGTTTTAAATTCTCAAGTAATATCAATATGGGAGACTATCAAATGCTTCTCAAAGTTGCCATCTGGTGGTCAAACTAGCACTAACTTGCATTAACGTAAAAAAATGGCTGACAATTAAATAACGTGCCATAGAATGCTGCAGCAGCCCGCAAGGTGTTCTGCAGTATGATGCAACTTTTAAAGGAAGAACCACTGTAGGCTTCTAACCCATCACTTTCTACTGTATATAATACAATTAAATTATATCTTAACATTTTTAAAAGTCTATCAGAACTCCAGTCCTTCCAATAAATGTTGTACCCCTTGATCGTCAAGAATAGGACTTGGAAATATGTAAGTATAGATTAGCCAAATTGTCTTGCCTGAGCATAACCCCAAAACAAAGGGCTTATTAGTCAGCACTACTCTGTTGTTTATGATGTTATTGTCATGGAGGACTGATTGTGCTCATTGATTCGATTTGAAAAATAAACATTTCACTCATGGAAAGGCATGCTTTGAGCACTACTGAAAAGTGCTATTACATGTGAAAAATGAATGCCATATTGCTATAGGCCTATTGTTAACCTTTTTGTTGGTGACACTTTGATATCTTGATAACATGCAGCTTTTTAAAGAGCAAATCCACAGATGAAACAATAAAATGGKYGCCCCGCCTCTCTTTTGGTAAAAAGCTGAGGGATGGGCCTGGAGAAAYGTAACCACTCTCAGATTAATAGACAGAGCTATCGATGAAAGGACTTGTTTGTTTACAAACATTGGAGAAACAAGATTATATTTTGGGTTCTCATTAAGTGTGACAGTTGAACTAAGCTCGAGGCATTTATAAGKTATATTCTTAAGAATCAAAAAATGTACAAACTACAGATTGCCCCTTTAAGTCTATCAAATATGTGCGAGTTTGAACATGTGTCCATTAGGCCTATGGATTTTTCTTATCACCATGAATTAGATTGAGCAATAAAAGCCTCACTTTTATTCCATAGGCTGGGATCCGAACTATGCAGCTGTAGCATGAGCRCATTTTTCACTCGCTGTCCACTGGTTTAAAAAACAATGATTGACAGGCTGCTTAAACTTCTTGAATTCAACCACTGGGTTCAAACACACATTTAGATGTGTGAACAGCCATCCACAACAATAGGTAAATGAGAGAGCAGCAGTGTGATTCACATCAATGCGCTGTGTTGATAACAATAAGTGATATCCGTGCGCCGTAGATTACACCACTGCTGTCATCCTTACCTCCAAGCGTTTATTCAAATTGGATAATCTTTGGATACCGACAGCAGTCGCACCATTGGAAGACATAGCTTGGATTATAGCCTACAAAAGCCAATTCCTGCGATCCATCAAACACATTTGGTGTGTCATCATAATGGTCTGATTTAAGGTCAGACTCGCTCAACAAAATTAAACGTATGCCTTTCTTCAAAGCTGATTTGAATGTCATTGAAAAAAACAGAAGTGTCAAAGAGTTCTCAAACATCCTTTCTGAATTAAAAAGTAAGCTAGTTAAAAAAAAAAATCCAATCAGATTACAATATGTTTCACTGGTGTATATCAAAATCAAATTTTATTGGTCACATACACGTGACTAGCAGATGTTATTGCGGGTGTAGCGAAATGCTTGAGCTTCTAAACTCAGCAAAAAAAGAAACGGCCCTTTTTCAGGACCCTGTCTTTCATAGATAATTCGTAAAAATCCAAATAACTTCACAGATCTTCATTGTAAAGGGTTTAAACACTGTTTCCCATGCTTGTTCAATGAACCATAAACAATTAATGAACATGCACCTATGGAACGGTCATTAAGACACTAACAGCTTACAGACGGTAGGCAATTAAGGTCACAGTTATGAAAAGTTAGGACACTAAAGAGGCCTTTCTACTGAAAAACACCAAAAGAAAGATGCCCAGGGTCCCTGCTCATCTGCGTGAACATGCCTTAAGCATGGTGCAAGGAGGCATGAGGATTGCAGATGTGGCCAGGGCAATAAATTGCAATGTCCGTACTGTGACATGCCTAAGACAGCGCTACAGGGAGACAGGACGGACAGCTGATCGTCCTCGCAGTGGCAGACCACGTGTAACACCTGCACAGGATCGGTACATCTGAACATCACACCTGCGGGACAGGTACAGGATGGCAACAACAACTGCCCGAGTTACACCAGGAACGCACAATCCCTCCATCAGTGCTCAGACTGTCCGCAATAGGCTGGGAGGGGCTGGACTGAGGGCTTGTAGCCCTGTTGTAAGGCAGGTCCTCACCAGACATCACCGTCAACAACGTCGCCTATGGGCACAAACCCACCGTCGCTGGACCAGACAGGACTGGCAAAAAGAGCTCTTAACTGACGAGTCGCAGTTGTGTCTCACCAGAGGTGATGGTCGGATTCGCGTTTATCGTCGAAGGAATGAGCATTACACCGAGGCCTGTACTCGGGATCAATTTGGAGGTGGAGAGTCTGTCATGGTCTGGGGCGGTGTGTCATTTATGTTAGTCACATGTCTGTGGAACTTGTTCAGTTTATGTCTCAGTTGTTGAATCTTGTTGTGTTCATACAAATATTTACATGTTAAATTTGCTGAAAATAAACACAGTTGACAGTGAGGACGTTTCTGTTTTTGCTGAGTGTATATATACACATACACACACTATTGTGTGTGGTATGAAAAAAGATGTGGCAGTCATGTAAAAAAAAATATGTTAAACACTTATTGCACATGGAGTCCATGCAATTTATGTAAGTTATTACTACTACTGTTTACTCTTGAAAATATTCCGGCTTCCCATAACAAAGGGGTTGAATAATTATACACATCACATTTCAGCTTCTCATTTTTAGTTAATCAAGTTTAACATTATGGGTATTGCATGTAGGCCAGTGACACAAAAAAAATCTACTTAACCCATTTTAAATTCAGGCAAAAACACAAGACAATGTGGAAGAAGTCAAGGGGTTGTTTTGAAGGCACATATACAACGCCCCTCGGAAAGTATTCAGACCCCTTGTCTTTCTCCACATTTTGTTATATTACAGCCTTATTCTAAAACATTAGATTTTTTTAAATTTAAATATCCCCCTCAATCTTTACACAATACCCCATAATGACAAAGCAAACAGGTTTTTAGAAATGCTTGCTAATTTATAAACAAATCTAAACTGAAATATCACATTTACGTAAGTATTCAGACCATTTACTCAGTACTTCGTTTTAGCACCTTTGGCAGCGATTACAGCATTGAATCTCCTTGGGTATGACACCTTGGGTATGACACCTTGGGTATGACACCTGAAAATAGCTGTGCAGCGACACTCCACATCATCCAAGCCGACAGCGCTTGAGAGGATCTGCAGAGAAGAATGTGAAAAACTACCCAAATACAGGTGTGCCAAGCTTGTAGTCATACCCAAGAAGACTCGAGGCTGTAATCTCCACCACAGGCGCTTCAACAAAGTACTAAGTAAAGGGTCTGAATAATTATGTAAATGTGATAGCAAATTTGATCAAATAAAAAGAAGTTTTTTTTTTTTTTTTTTACCTGATGGAGGACCAGGGGTGCTTATTTCACTTTTGGGGAAAATCGTTGATATTTAAACGGCCTCGTACTCAATTCTGCTCGTACATATGCATATTATTATTACTATTGGATAGAAAACAGTCTCTAGTTTCTAAAAGCGTTTGAATTATTTCTCTAGTGGAAACAGAACTCTTTTTACAGACATTTTCCTATCCGGAAGTGAGATTTCCAAATGCGAAGTCTCTCTTTAAGACCTTGTCTATAAAAGGGCATGTCACTTATGACTGTAAAAACACGTCATACGCCTTCCCCTGGGTGTCATGCGGAAGTGAGAGCAGAAATGAGTTGATTATCTCGTTCAGGGGTTGTATACAACCTCTTGGAGTGAGAAGTGCGCACTTTATTTTTTTTGGAAGGCGCGAAGTTGGATCTGGAGTAGCCTCCTGGAAAAACCGTCGTTATAGGTGAATATGATCTCTGGCTTCGATTTTATTTGATACATGTCACATATCATCCTAAAGTTGTTTTTTCAATTTACTTTATTATTTATTGAAAGTATTCTGGACTTTAGACGTGATGCGACGCAAGACTTTTGTCAAGACGGTTCTGAACAAAGGACCCCTTGTGAGAACATTCTGATGGAAGATCAACAAAGATAAGGACAATTTGGCGATACTTTTCATAGACTCTGTCGAACTGTGCTATCGCTAGCGTTTGACTAGAATCAATGCTGCTGTGTGTTAGCTTATTGTAGTAAGCTAATAATAAACGATATATTGTGTTGTTGCGTAAGAAACACTTCAAAATCGAATATTGGCTGTAGTTCCAAGATATTTGTCTTTCATTAGCTATCCACCATATATTTTTCTGAAATTTTTATGATGAGTAATTGGTAGTTGACGTTGGTTCTGTATTTACTCTGGCTATCCCATGCGATTTCTGACTGTAGCTATGATGGTAGCTATGATGGTAGCAGTAATGTAAAACTGATTTATAGCTAAAATATGCACATTTTTCGAACCAAACATGTTTATTGTGTACATGTTATAGGACTGTCATCTGAGGGATGTTTTCTAGGTTATGTTTAGGTTGGTTCTAGGTTAGTTATGGTTAGCTTTCTGCATGCTACTTGCATTCTACCGTTGCTGTGAAAAATGTCTGTCTGTCTTTTGTTATTTGGTGGTGAACTACATAATATATTGTGTTTTCGCTGTAAAACACTTCAAAAATCGGAATATTGTCTCTATTCACAAGATCTTTCTCTTTCATTAGCTATCCACCATATATTGTTCTAAATGTTTTATGATGAGTATTTCGGTTTGTCACGTTGGTGTCTGTAATATTCTGGCTGGCTTTCGCATGATTTCTGATTGTAGCCGCAATGTAAACTATGATTTATACCTGAAATATGCACTTTTCGAACAAAACATAGATTTATTGATACATGTTATAAGACTGTCCATCTGATTAAGTTGTTTCTTTGGTTCTTTGGTTTGTTCTAGGTTAGTTTGGTTGATTTTGAATTTGCTACCTGTGCTGTGAAAAATGTCTGTGCTTTTTTCTATTTGTTGGTGAGCTAACATAAATATATATTGTGTTTTCCTGTAAAACATTTTAAAATCGACATGTTGGCTGGTTCACAAGATCTGTATCTTTCATTAGCTGTATTGGACTTGTTAACTTCTTGCAACTATAGGGGGTGCTGTTCCGCATTAGCATATTTGTGTCTCCAAATTAATGCCTCGTGCTAATTCTTGATCGTACAATATGCATATTTGTGTTATTATTGGATAGAACACCTTCTAGTTTCTATAGAAGTTGGAATTTTGTCTCTGAGTGGTACAGAACAATTTCTACAGCACTTTTCATGACAGGGTTCAGATTTCAGAAATTTTTACCTCTGATCTGGGGTTGTTTATAAGGCCACACAGTGAATGCTATGAAGGAACCGACACTGCCTACGTCTCTCTGGGTGTCTTGTACGTCGATCACGTTTTCAATGAAGTCGATGGGACGTTCACAGCCATTATAATGACAAAAATGTACAGAGACCCCTCTTTCTCAACTTGCGCCTCAAGCGTGAAGGCCATCGGACATGCCTCGTTCCAAATCGTTTTCTAACAGCATGCATTTTTCCGGTCATTGGTTTTCAGTCGTTTATAGTTGTTAAAACATCATATGTAGTTAATTTGAGCCGTTTATATCAATTTATATCCGTTAGTGCGATTTTGAGGAATTTCTTATGTTGTCGTTCTGAAAGTTTGGCACACTTTTAGGGGTCGGTCGCTTGGTGGTGAACATTTCGAGAGGACAGAGGACATCTATCGACCAAAAGACGTTTATAACATAGAAAGGATACATTGCCCAAAATATGATGGAGAACACAGCTCAAAGTAAGCATTTTAATATGATAAACCGTGTTTCTGTCGAAATATTTAAACGCATAATTCGCCATTTTGTTTGGTATAGCTTCACTTGGCCACCCTGTATTGAAAAGTAAGGATAATTTTAAAAATGTAAATCGCGGGTTGCATTAAGAACTAATTTGTCTTTCGATCTGGCTCACCTGTATTTTTTAGTCAAGTATATGATTAGCTTTCAATTAAACTGAATCACTCTGATAGATGACTCAGACATATTGAGGCTTGATTTCCTAGTATTTTTATTGTGTAACCACGGTTTTGTATGGCTAAATATGCACCTTTTCGAACAAACTGTATATGTATATTGTAAAATGATGTTACAGAGTGTCATCGGAAGAATTCTGAGAAGGTTAGTGAAAAAATTAATATATTTTGGCGGTGATTCGTTTATAGCGCTCTTTGGCTGGAATCGATGCTCTTGTAACGTTTGTTCATGTGTGTGCTAACTTATCGATTTATTGGTTTTCGCTGAAAAACGCTTAGAAATCTGAAATATGGTCTGAAATCACAAGAACTGGTCTTTCCATTGCTATGCTTTGTCTATTTTTATGAAATGTTTTATGATGAGTAAATTGGTCATACACGTGTGCTCTATTTGTAATTCTAGTCGATTTGTGATGGTGGGTGCATTGTAAACTGTGATTTCTACCTGAAATATGCACTTTTTTCTAACAAAACTATCCTATACCATGAATATGTTATCAGACTGTCATCTGAAGAGGTTTTTTCTTGGTTAGTGGATATCAATATCTTAGTTGAGCCGAATTGGTGATAGCACTGAAGGAGTAAGAAACTGATGGAGTTAGAATAGTGGTGTATTTGCTAACGTGTTTAGCTAATAGATTTACATATTTTGTCTTCCTGTAAAACATTTTAAAAATCTGAAATGGTGGCTTTATTCACAGATGTGTATCTTTCATCTGGTGTCTTGGACTTGTGATTTAGTATATTTTAGATGCTACTATCTACTTCTGAAGCTATGCTAGCTATGCAATTCAGTGTGTGGGGGGGGGGGTGCTCCCGGATCCGGGGTTGATACTCGTGAAAGGTTAATGTGTGAAAGTTAAATATTTCTAAAAAAATATTTTTTTGAATTTCGCGCTCTGCCTTTTCAGTGGAATGTGGGAGGAGTTCCGCTAGCGGAACGCTGGGGTGGTAAAGGTTAACTGTTCTTGCCTTGTCATATGGGGTATTGTGTGTAGCTTGATGGGGGGGGGGTGGGGGAACCTATTCTCAGACACCAAAAAAATACGTCTGTAACGTAACAAGATGTGGAAAAAGTCAAGGGGTCTGAACACTTCCTGAACGCACTATATATATATATATATGAGCCCAAGTCCCCCAAAAAACAGCTGAATTAAAATGATTGTGCCATTATATGATACATAGCCTACCGCATATTACATGTGGCAGAAAAACAAAGAAATACCTATTTAAGATATTTGGTACATAATGGTCTAGCCTAAATTAAACAAATTCAGATTTTGCCTACAAATTAGTGCATTTTATTTTGACTAGCTTAGTAATCTCATAATTAATAGACAGACACATTACCTTTAGCTACAGAATTTCTCACCACCGTGAGTTTCCATCTCCTCCCCTCTCTCCTTCATTCCTTTCTTCAGCGCTCAGAGAGGGGAGCTGTCAACAGTTTAATGAAATGTTTCATTGTTAAAACATGTTACTATCGATGTTGCCAAACAGATTTCACTTGGTTTCCCAAATTAAGCACTGGGTAGCTGCAGGGGCAGGGTTGGAGAGCCCATGGCATACAGAGTTTGGGCGGAAAATCACATGTCACGCAGCGAAATTACCGGAGTAGACTACCAGACATGAGTTAAAAACGTACTGGCGGGAAAGTGGCCTCCATTCACTATCCCGGAAGTCTTTTTGTCTTGCCCATTTGATAATGGGCCATTACTAATATGTAACATTTATTTCGATTTGGAAAGTCAAAATTAAATTGAGAATAGTATGATGGGTGAAAATATGATCACTTGATGAGAGAACAGCATGTGCAGCTTGAGGCAAGGAACAGAGTCCAAGCTTTTTTTGCCACTTTCTCAAACCATCAATAGCCTGTAGTCGTATCATGCAGCCCATACATTGTTTGATTTCTAAGGCATACCTAAATACACAACTTGAAGAAACCACATATTTAGCCATGGTGCATGTTCAGATTGGTCAGTGAGGGGTCAAGCCTCGACACACCTACAACTTGTTTATTTATCAAAACCCAGCCCTTACCCGCCACCGCCAACTACTACACCCATAATTACGGTTTTGAACATAGCGCTACCCCCAGCGCTAAGATTGACCATTGCCTTACATTTGTTAATAAAATAAAGCACAAAGTGAAAGTGACTTGTGGAAGTTAGGATTTGCCCCTTAACGCATACACACATACACTACATGGCCAAAAGTATGTGAACATCTCATTTGAAAATCATGGGCATTAATATGGAGTTCATCACCCCTTTGCTGCTACAAGTCTCCACTCTTCTAGGCTTTCCACAAGATGTTGGAACATCGCTGTGGGGACTTGCCTCCATTCAGCCCCAAAAGCATTAGTGAGGACGGGCACTGATGTTGGGCGATTAGGCCTGGCTCGCAGTCAGCATCCAATTAATCTAAAAAGGCGTGTGATGGGGTTGAGGTCAGGGCTCAAGTTCTTCCACACCGATCTTGACAAACCATTTCTATACGGACCTCGCTTTGTGCACGGGGGCATTGTCATGCTGAAACAGGAAAAGGGCCTTCCCCAAACTGTTGCCAAAGTTGGAAGCACAGGATCATCTAGAATGTCATTGTATGCTGTAGCATTAAGATATCCTTTCACTGGAACTAAGGGGCCTAGCCCAAACCATGAAAAACAGCCCCAGACAATTATTCCTCCTCCACCAAACTTTACAGTTGGCACTATGCATTGGGGCAGGTAGCGTTCTCTTGGCATCCGCCAAACCCAGATTTATCGAAGCGTAATTATTTAACTCATCACTCCAGAGAATGCTTTTCCACTGCTCCAAAAGTCCAATGGCGGTGAGCTTTACACCACTCCAGCCGATGCTTGGCATTGCGCATGGAGATCTTAGGCTTGTGTGCGGCTGCTCGGCCATGAAAACCCATTTCATAATGCTCCCTACGAACAGTTCTTGGACTGACGTTTCTTCCAGAGGCAGTTTGGAACTTGGTATTGAGTGTTACAACCGAGGACGATTTATAAGCGCTCTGCTACTCGGCGGCCCCATTTTATGAGCTTTTGTGGCCTACCATGTTGCGGCTGAGCCATTGCTGCTCCTAGACGTTTCCACTTCACAATAACAGCACTTAAAGTTGACTAGGGCAGCTCTAGCAGGGCAGAAATTGTACGCACTGACTTGTTGGAAAGTTGGGATCCTATAACAGGGTCACGTGGAAAGTCACTGAGCTCTTCAGTAAGGCCATTCTACTGCCAATGTTTGTCTATGGAGATTGCATGTCTGTGTGCTCGATTTTATACACGTCAGCAACGGGTGTGGCTGAAATTGACGAATCCACTAATTTGAAGGGATGTCCACATACTTTTGTATATATAGTGTATCAATACATGCATTCAAATCTATCTCACCTGAACTCGTGCTCGCTGACGACCTCTCCCAGGTACTCGATGATGAACTGGCTTGAGCGGAGGGGCTCCTTGGTGCGAATGCCCCAACCCTTGCCCTCGGCACGGAAGCGCTCCAGGCACTGCACCCACTCATGCCTCTGGATGTGCTGGTTGTCACACTGCTCCCCGCAGGGACAGGTGCCGGGGGAGCACTCGGCAAAGCTCATCCTGAGGGAGTGGAAGAAAAAACTTATTACTGCTAAGTGCGAGACACCAAGATTCTTTAATCATACTGAATTCAATTCACATCTTGAGATGCTATTCCAAGGCAGGTGTCTGAAAATTGATGTAAATTGAAAACCCACGCAGGTTTGAATGAGTTTTCTTTGTAGATAAACATGGCATTGCAGGGAGCACACATACCAGTGTGCGGGTCTATTTTAATCTCCAATGCCAGTGTTTATACCTGTTGAGGCATTCGTCTAGGCAGCCTCTGTCTACGGCTTCCCCGGAAGGCCTGCAGTTACAGGTGGTGGCTTCATAACCCGAAACAGGCTTCACATCCACATAGACGTCTACAGCGGAAACAGGTTACACAAGGTCAGATACACAATAGCTTGACCAGATTATGGCTGCCTTAATGCTCAGCATGAAATAGTGTTTGGTTACGTTATTATTGACTGGACCTTAGAAAGAGTGTGAACTCACTTGATCTGATCTTTTTATAAAGGGGGACGTCAGGCTTCTCGTAGAGCTAAAACGACCAAGAAATGTAGGTTATTACATCATAAGTAGCCTTGTCGGAGCCAGAACTGCCCATAGTCCAGGAGCCTATCTCCTGTTTTTGTAGAGTGAGGAAGCTTGATGTTCAAGTACACCTGCTGAACATGACGCTAGTCTGTCGCAGGCCTTATGTCATAAAAGAGACAAACCCTTACATAGATTGAACAAATTCCTATTATATAGTTTGTCGACTCTGAAGGAACAACACTTAGTAGTGAACATAAGCGATCACCTGGTCATGTTTCCACAGCCACAAGATGTCGTAAGGCAACTGGAAATCAATGCGCTTCTGTCTTAGGTACTTTCCTGAAAGAATGTGGGGGGGAGACAGAAAATAACAGAATGCGTGAGGGGAACGAGGGAGTTGATTTTAAGACACAGTAACATGTCATGACAAAATGTGTGTTTGCGTGCAAAGGACACTCACCGACATGGATGGGGGCAGGAAAAAGCCCGTACTCATGTTCCCCAGGTGTGTACTCCAGTTTCTCTTTCTTCAGTTGCAGGATCTGACTGCGAGGACTAAAAGAGAAACAGGGACAAAAAAAATAAGAGCGAGTGAGATGTCCATATATGCCCTAAATATTACTGGTTTGACCTTTGGTAAGCAAACGGGTTATCCAGATTTTATGTCTGGCACAATTATGGAACCCACTCCGCAGTCTTGTACACATCAGAGTAGAGCCCCGCTTTTTGGTACTTTTTCTTTGGAGGCCTGGCTGCCCTCTTCTCCCGTAGGCTGGTTATAGGCATGGGTGGAGCTTGTTCCATGGAGACGGTGCCCGGAGGTTCCGGGGAGGAGGGGCCATCTGGTTTCCCCTCCAGAGCACTGAAATAGAATCAAGACTCACTTTAAAGTAATGACTGGCTTGATAGACTCTCCTATATATACACACAGCTGCTAAGATCTAAGATTAGCACTGCCTATGAAAGTAAGCAGCATCATGATCACAGTGCTCACTGTTGAGGCTACAATCACGTGTTAGCCTGCAGTGGTGGTGGTGGTTTTACCTGCGAAAGCGCTGCAGCTCCTCTTGGGTGAGCCAGCCTCTTCCTCCCCCGGCTCTGGACCTCATCCCCAGGCCTCCCAGGTTCACCTCCCTGTCCAGCGCTCGTTCCTCCACCTTCTCGCCCTCCCCTACCTCCTCACCCCCCCCTTCCTCCTCTTCATCCTCATCCCCATCTCTCTCCCAGTGCTTCCTCTTCTGGCCTTTCCTGCGCTGGCCCTGGACCACCGACTCGATCGCGTCTGTCACCGTGTCCTCTTTACACGCTCCTCCCCCTGACCCTCCTCCTCGGTCCCGGTGCCTGGTCTGGGTCACTTCAGCCAGAGGGGGCGGCGATGGGGGCGGGGAGGGCAGGGGATGCTTCCTGGGGCGCCCGGGGCCCCTCTTCTTGACCACGTTGTTGCCTGTCCTCGCCTGTCTCTGGAGCTTCTTGGCGCGGAGGATCTTGTTGACGTGGTGCAGGCTGTGTTTGGAGGGCTGGGCCCGGTGGGAGTGGTGCTGCAGGGAGGCATCATTGTCCAGGCAGCAGCCCTGGGAGGGTGAGTCGTGGCCGCAGTGGGAGGGGCAGGCGGAGGAGGAAGAAAGGGAGTGGAACAGAGGGTGGTGGTTGTGGTGCTGCTGCTGCATGAGGTGGTCCTCAGGGGCAGAGTGGTCGCCTCGGGTCTGGACACCTGATGTATTGCCTGCACATAGACAAGGACAGAGAAGAGAGGGGGGGGAGAAGTAGATGATAAACACAGGAATAAGCTGCAACGTGACACTTATGAACTTGTATTTATTCCAAGTCCAAGCTTACTTCCACTGTTAGGCCGACAACTGGCCGCCGTCTTTTAATGCTGCCTAATAATTATCCAGGCTTAAATCTTAAATTGAAAGGAAATTAATCAATTTCAAATCCCTCATCAAAATGCAGTTTATTACAGATAGACATATAGGCTAGGCCCACCTCACCAAACTGAAATGCAACAACACGTAATGAACAACGATGCCAGACTTTTTCAGCTTATTGCATTTAGTAGCACCGTTCACTAAAAGGGGACTGTCAGTTTGCCCAATCAGCACCTGGGCACTCCACCGGCTCCCCATCCCCTCTGCTGCTTCTCCCCACGTTTCTCTCCTCTGGTTCACACTCCTGTGCAAGGTTCTTCCACCCTCCACCTCCMTGCCGACTAGGCTACTTCCATAGTGGTGGTGCAGTCTGACCGCTGGACGACCCTGTGTCCTGAGCTCTAATCCTGGATTACCCTGGCTGGGTTCAAACTACACCATACTGCCTGCTTACCTCACCAGGAGCCTTCTACCCAAGCGTGCCTGGCCTCCTCACACGTGCACAGTAACAGACACACACGCCCATCTCGCAGTCTAAGGCAGCTTGATGAAGCAGAATCATTACCCAAAGCACTCAGTATTACCTGTCCAGCTATATTAGCTGTGTACACAGGGATCTAAGACACACAGAAGCAGCCTTTCAGTATGACAGCTTTGATGGGGAAGGAAGACTACCAAATATAGCCTGTAACAAAACATCCAGCTCAACTATCACGACAAGACTTTTCTTACTATTCTTACGGACAAAACAGCTYGCTGTACATCCTACAAGGCTACAATGACAACCACACACAAAGCAGGGCCCGTTTATGTAATTATGGGAGTTTTGCTGCCAAGCCCTTAATCACAGGTTAGGGCTATCTAATGTCAGGGCCGGTGGAGGGTAGATGTACGTACAAGGGATGGCATTGTGTCCCTCCAAGGGATTTCTAAAGGGTATATTGAGTCATTGAACGCTGTGATTCAGCAGAGATAATGGACATGTCCCAAATGGCACCCTATTCTATAGCACACTACTTTTAACCAAGGCTCTGGTCAGAAGTAGTGCACTATAAAGGGAATAGGGTGAAATTTGGGACACACAGTGTTCAGTGCTCACTATGCCATATGGTGGTTTGCAAAGGGGTCACTGCACGGACACATAACCCTGGAATCAATACTGCCACTAATGGCTATGCATACCAGGCCAATTTCACTACGTATTGCCAAGAAATTAAGCTAAGCGACATTCAATCAAAACAGAAACCGCTGAATTCTTGAAGCACCAGCAGCGGAACTATTTTTGGAAGTGAACTTGGTGCACAATTCAATAACCTTCACAATGTCAGATTCAATTTGGGTCGAATTCCGAAGTAGTACAAAGATACATTTTGGTGCAGAAATCAGAGTCGGAGCTATAAATAGCACAGGGATTTTGAACGCTCTCAAAAAAGTAATTTCCATCAAAGCAAATAGCCTAAAATCTGATGAGGACTCCCTCACATTGATGTACACACTAGATTTCAGCAAGACACTGGTACTGTAGGCTCAAGACACTGATCCTGTAGGCTAACATCCCTCTCTAACAGAACACCTTGTTACAGTGACTCACCCAACTCTCTCCTCTCTGCTGACGTGGAGTGGTCCTTTTTCAGCATCAGCTCCATCCGGGAGAAGTTCGCACTCTCTGCTGCCACTCCCTTCCTGACTCCGACTCCCCTCAGCGATGTGCTGGTCAGGGCGGTGGCGAACAGGTTGGTGTGGTGTGGGGGGTCCTGGGAGTTGGGGTCCATCTCATCTGTGGGCGTGAGGGGCTCCTCTTCCTCCTCCTCACTGTCTGAGCAGCCCGCCGGGTCTTCTCCCTGGCCTTCTGTGAACGGACCCTGGTCGGCCCCCGCAGGGATCCGGGAGAGCTTAGCATAGTCTGCCTCAGAGCTTCCCATCCTGAACCAGGACTCTACAGGGTGGTGGCCCCGGGGCCCGGCACTGCCCTGGGTCAGGCGAGAGGGCCCCAGGCAGGACAGGGATGTCTCCTTGCGCTTGTACCTCTCGGCTGAGGAAGAGGAGGACGAGGAAGGGGAGTTGGCCGTGGCCTGGTTGTTGGCACTGGTGGTAGTAGGGGTGGAGTCTCTTCCAAAGCGGCAGCGCTGCAGAGATTCGGCCATTCCAGCGCCGCTGGCTCCGCGTTCTCCTCTTCCCGATCCCGGGCTCTCGGTCATTCCCACTCCGCCTCGGCTCCCCCCTCCTCCCTCTTCCCCATCCTCCTCGGCACAGCGCTCTCTGTGTTTGTGTCTGTGTTTGTGTTTGTGATGCCAGCCAAACGACAGCTCTGAGGACATAGTAGGGTAGAGCACGGGAGACCGGCCCCCACCCAGGAACTCCTGCCTCAGCAGCTTGTGTTTCTTTTTGTGAAATTTGGAGGGGTTGAGCAGGAGGTGTGACGGGTGGTGGTGGTGCACGTAGGAMGGGGGAGGTGGYGGGKGGAAGGAGGGGGARTGATGGGAGTGGTGGGAYGGRGCAGARWGGGRGTTCTGGTGATGGGGGTACAGGGCRCTGGCTGGGGGGTATCCTCTGTAGTAGCCCAGACCAAGGGGACCAGAGGAGTAGGGAACACTGTAGGATGGGTGGTAGAACCCACCGCTAGATAGCGGGAACCCCAGCCCGTGAACAAAGGGTACGTCTGACAATGACTCCCGCAGCTTGGGAGGGCGCCCGCGTTTCTTCTTCAGGTCTGGCTTGCGGACGTAGTGCAGAGAGTCACAGGGGTACGAGGGGTGGGGGGAGTAGTAGCCGCTGAAGTTGATCCTGAAGATTGTGGGGAGCAGGTCTCTGTGCAGGTAATGATGCGGAGGGGGGCCACCATCGCCTCCCATGGTCCCAGCGGCCCTGCCACCCGACCCTGGTACTCTGCTCGCCCCTGCAGCTCCCGGGGGCATCCCCAGCCCACTGCCCAGTCTGTGAGCGGGGGTGCGGTGCGCTATCCGTATCTCACTCAGCCTCACCACAATCTCATCCAGCTCGGCCAAGAAGTCGGGGTCCTGGCGCCGGGAGCGCAGCTGCAGGTACTTCTTCTTGCGTTTGCGCTTCTGCCTCTTTAGCTTGTCGTAGCCCGGACAGCCGTGGCTCCGGCGCTTGCATTTGTGCTTGTGTTTCTCTTTGTGGCCCACTAGTGCGGAGGGAGGGGCTGCCGGGTGGGGCCTGCAGGGGTCGGGTGAGGACCTCACCCCCAGCGGTGACGGAGAGGGGTGCTCCAGTAGCACTGAGGACGAGTGTCTTAGTCCACCGTGAGGGTTCAGCCCAACTCCTACCCCCACAGCTGAGCCCATCACCCCTGGCATTAGCAGCCCACTGGCCATCCCAGGTGGCATCCCCACGCCGCAGGCCTTCTCTCCCCGGTCAGAAGTGCTGTTGTTGTCTGTTCCTATGCCGCTGTCGCTGGGTACAGTCTCCTCGCTATGAGACTCACTGACAGGCGAGGGGGTGGCTTCCTTCAGTTCACTCAGAGGTGCAGGGGATGTGGGGTGGAGAGGCCTGGGAGGGGATAGCTTACGGTAGTGGTAGTGCTGCCTGTAATGGTGGTGGTGGTGATGGTAGCCACGGCACGACTTCTTCTGGGAGGCCACGGCAGCCGAGGAGCCCAGAGTGCGAGGGGAGGGGGCTGAGAACGTCGGGGGTGGGAAGGGGAACGAGTGGTGGACGTGGTGGGAGTGGAAGTGTGGGTGTGTCAGGAAGTGCACTGCCCCTGGCTCCACAAAGCAGGCATCACTGATGGGGCTCTGGCCTCCACTGGATAGGGAGAGCGAGGGGGAGGGGAACACCTCAGCAGTGGGGAGATGGTGCTGCTGCTGCTGAGACTGGGACTGATGGTGGTGGATGGGCGATGTGGTGTTTGGGGACAGGAAAGGCCCCTCCGGGGGTGGTGTTGAAGCTGCCAATGAGGGGTTTGTTGATGCTTTAGGTTTGCGCCCTCTCCTTTTCCCCATGTATATTGTCCCCTTTTTGCTTACGTTGATCTGGGGTCCCAGTTTGCCACCGAAAGAAGCAGCCAAGGAGGATAGAGACTGGGTTGCAGCTGCTACCTGGCCCACCACCCCACTGGCAGTTCCTCTGGGGGGCTCCTGCTCTGGTCTAGACCCTGGTCCCAATAGGATCTGGCTGAGGAACCGTTTGCGTTTCACACTCTTCATCTTATTGATCTTGCCTATGATGGTTTTCATGATGAGCTGCCCGTTGCCCTTGGTCCGGAACTGTTTCCCATCCCCCCCTTCCGGTGCCAGAGTGGGGGGCTGACCCTCCTGTGGCAAGGTGGGGGGCAGGCGTTTGGGTCGCCCCCGCTTCCTCGGCATAGGTTTGGGAGGATTTAGATCCACCTCCGGGTGGAGAACAGGGGGGTCCTGCTCCTCTTTCGACTTGTGTAAAGAAAAGACCTTGGATGGGACCAGTTTGTGAGGGGGACGTCCCCGAGTGGGGGCGTCCAGCCTGGGCATTTTAGACTTGGGGCGTCCCCTTTTCCTGGCTGGCTGTGGAAAGAGTTGAGACACGGCGGAAAGCTTGACCTTATTGGGGTTAGGCGGCCGTCCTACAGGCCTGCGTATAGGTGGGGGAGTATCAAGGCCTGAGGATAAAGGCACAATGGTTTCGCGCTGGTCAACTGGGCTGCCCTGGCCCGCCCTCTGTGACCGGTTCACTATTCTGGTCCAGCGGGGCTTTCTGCCTCGCCGCTTCTTCAGGGGTTTGTTGTCCTGCCCTGGAGGCGAGCCCGGTGACTCTTCTCCAGGGGACTCGTCTCTGAGAGGAGGGGGTGAACAGTCACCGGCTGGCTCTGGCGGCGAGGCAGTCCGTCTCACAGTCTCCAGAGGACTGAAGATCCCGCTGGTGCGACCGTCCCTTTCCCTGTTGGGACTGCGTTTACAGGGGTTGGTACTGCGTTTACTGGAGTTGGGACTGCGTTTACTGGGGTTGGGACTGCGTTTACTGGGGTTGGGACTGCGTTTACTGGGGTTGGGACTGCGTTTACTGGGGTTGGGACTGCGTTTACTGGGGCTCAAGCTCTTGCCTCTCTCCCCTCTGAGTGACTGATTAGCCCCTTTAGTCTTGGACTCCTGCTTGCCGGATGCTGAAGGAGGGGGGCATTTTGATAAGTCTCTGGGGCCGTGCCGGTCACGCTCACTGCTGTCCCTCTCACTGCTGTCCCTCTCACTGCTGTCCCTCTCACTGCTGTCCCTCTCACTGCTGTCCCTCTCCTCTGCCTGGGATGGACTTCCTCGGTCTCTAGAGTGGTGTCCTTGAGAGGCTTGGGAGCCCTGGCGACATGACAGGCTCCCTGTCCTCTTCTCTGATGAGGAGCAGGATGACAAACAAGAGGGTGAGGAGGAGGAAGAGGAGGAGGTGGAGTGGGGTGGTGGGCAGTGAGTGAGACGGGACTGTGGCGGCTTCGCACCATTACTGTTGCTGTCGTTGTTGTCCTTTGAAGTTGTTGCCAGGCGGCTATTGCCGTAGGTTAGCACAGGGCTGCTGCTGCGACTGCTGTTGCTGTTGTTACTGCTGCCAGACTTGCCGGCTCCATCTGCCTCCTCTTTCCCAGGTGGGGTGGGTGACTTCTCCGAAACACAGTCTTTATTGTTCCTGGAGCCATAGGGGCGGCCAGGAGGGCGCGAGACAGGAGGGGGTGGAGCTAGGTGGACCGCTCTAGAATAGGTGGCCCTGTTGACCATAGCGCGGTCTCGCTGCTTTGGGGTGGGGGCCATAAAGTTAGAAGTGGTGTGGGTGGTGGGAGAGGGAGTTGTTTTGGGGGGTTTCACCTTGGTCGACTTTGAAGGAGGGCAGGTGGCGATGAGTTGCGCTAGTTTCTCAGTAACAGTAGGAGCACCCCAACTAGGAACGCCCCGGTCCTTCTCCTCCAGACCCTCACTGCTGTAAATGTACCCAGGAGGATTGGTAACACCTTCCACGCTGGGTTCCTGTGATGGGGGCGCAGGAGGGGAGGGCGAGGAGGTCAGACACTTGGTTTGGGGCATGGGCATTTTCTTTCCAGAGGCGTGGTAGGTTTTGCCATCTGCAGAAGGGCGGTGAAGATTCAGGGGTCTCTCCGTCGAGATGGCGGATTTCCCGTCCGACTTTGCCTCCGACTTGTCTGACTTGCAGGCCAGCTTTGGAGGACCCTGTGAAGAGGATACGATACAAATATTAAAATCTAAAAACCATTGATTGCAGAATGATAAGGCCTACCAGAAAGATAGCTCCTAGAAAGGTATGGTCGTGTTACACAAAATAATCTATTTTCTAGAATAACTATTTTGACATTTGTAATCTTCTGATACGTATCCAAACCCAGGCAATGCTTTCTGGTAATTACCTAGAGTAGAAAACCTATTAGAAGAAAATGAAGCTCTGAAAGAAGCATTTGACAACCACATAAAGCAGGCTTAAAGCACAACCCTGTCAATAAGTCAACCTAGACGGTGTACATGGAATCCAATCAGGTTTTGTTTAGTCCTATGTAAATTGCAGTTCATTGATGGGATTGTGTGTCCAATACTGCTTCCCAGTTCAGCCTCGAGGAAAAGATCCTCTAGACTCAAAAACACTTATTAGGATCAGACTGGGACAGAGGAGAGAGAGGAAGGAGTTGAGAAGCAGGGAATGATTGGAAGGGGAGACAAGCCAGAGTGGGACACAAAGAGAATACAGACAAAGAAACAGATGATTGTTCAAAATATGAAGTAAAAAAATCAGCTTTACAAGTATAACTTCTCAATTCAAACCAGCGAAACAATGCTAGAAGAGAAATTAGTGAACTGGCTGACAGTATTGCTTTGCCTCTTTTTGGCACAGTCCAAAGCCAGACAGGTCTTGTGGAATTCCTAACAGCCTCTTTAGTTAGGATACCTTGTTTGACAGGGATATGGTTTCTCGATCAAAGTCCTACCCTAATACATGCTTGCCTTGCTCACCCATTTAGCTGGAGTACTCCCATTCACTCGACTGGGTGAAATGGTGGAAGGCGAAGAAACAGGTGGAGGAGGAGTGGGGGCAGCAACAGCAGAGGGAGATGAAGACGGTGGGGTCGGTCGTTTATTGCCAAGACTCTGCTCTCTCTCCCTGCCATGTGTTGGGCTCTGGGTCTGGTTGACCCCGTCGCCTGCTCCGACTCCTCCGCGGCTCCCGCGGCCACCGCCGCGCCCGCTGGGTCTCACAGTGGCCCTGAAAGCCGGCCGACACACGTAGTTCTCCAGGATCTTGGGTGGCTTCTTCATGCGTTTGGCCTGCAGGCCAATCTTGAGTTTGACGTTGCCCTCATGGAGGCTAGTCTCTTTGACAGAAAACTGGGGTGACTGCTGCTGGTCACCGGAGCCCTCTCCACCTGCAGCTGAAGAAGAGTCTTTCTGCGACCCCTCTTTCTCCTTCTCCTCCTCGTCTTTCTTCCCACCCCCTCCTTCCTTCTCTCGCTCCCCTTGGGGAGCAGTGATTGGGAGGGGGGGTGGAGTAGCAGGCCCGCCCTGAGTCCTCAGATCCATCAGAGATTTAGGGGGTGAGGGGTGACTAACCAGGGAGGGATGTTTTGGACAGCAGGTACAGCTTCTAGGAAAAGGCAGCGGTCCAGGAAGAGACGGGATAGGGGTGAAGGGAGATGGGGATATTGGGGAAGCTAAAAAGCAATCCTTGCTCTGTGTCTTTTCTCCCTTCCTGGCTGCCCAGCCCTCTTTCTCCGTCCTTCAAGCTGTAGAGAGAATTACAGGTAGAGATGTGAGGGGGTAGAACAAGGTGGGGAATAGCAAAGAGAAAATACAAAGGTTTGATATTAGTCAGTCAACTGAACAAAAACACTGACTTTACTAATCACTGCGAGGCATCCTTTAGCATAGTAAATGAGCGAGGAGACGAGGTGAAATATTTGTAACATCTATTTGCTTAGCGGTTTTCCTTCTTCCCTCTGACTTTTTGTGATGTGTTCGTCCTTACGGCTTCCCTCAATCTGTGACCTATTTACACAGCTGGSTGTGTATTTAACAAGAGGTGTAGTTCTGATGCTCAAGGACTCAATAAGGTACAGGGTCTATAATGTCACTATTAAGTGTCTGAGTAAGAGTACTGGTTTAGGGTCAGTTCTGCCTTTTAGATCACAACGAATAAGAATACGTCAACAGTGGGAACCTGATCCTAGACCAGCACTCTGAGCTCTGACCCTCAGATATGGTTACAGAGCATTATGGCTACTGTAGTGCATCATGCTACAGACCCGAGCACCCAGGTGATTTGTGATAAGCTGCTAAATGAACCAACCCCTCGTGGATCTCTCATTAGTTTCTGTGAAAATGTCTCTCAGATTGCTCTGAGCTTAGCGCTGCAGCAAGGTTCCTAATTGTGTTCTCGAAGGACGGACGTGTTCGTATGAAAGAAATGGTCCGCTCCGGCTCCCTACGCCACTGAATGATTTAATGCGTGCTCGCCCAAAGCAGGTGCTTTCTCCGGGTGAAGTCATTTGGAGGCGATTCAGAACTGTGACCTCAGCACATTGGGCCCTCTGGGGGCCAGAGGATCCAGCCGCTGTTCCCAGCCACTCCGGAGCAGCCAATGAGAGAGAGAGCAGCATGCTGACGGTTTCTCTGTGCCTGCCCTACTGTGGCAGAAAGCACTAACAGATTCATTTAGTGGAGCCAGAGCGTGCCTAAGGAAAGTCATCCAAGTCATCCGATAAAGCATTCAGAGTGCTAAAATCAACAATGTTCGGAAGCTTGAGAGAATACTTGTTCTGGATTGTTTTCTTTGTAGCTTCTAGGGCTTGGGGGAGGCAAGCTTTTTCTGCAGAATCACAACTGTGGGACAGAACTTGGGAGTCTTGCCTGTGCTTCCCTACGCCCACTTCTCCATGTTAACTTCAATTACTCACTCCACTTCGCCTCTAACTTCCACCATGCTCCCCCCGTTACACATACCACACTCAAATCACACCTCCCTCCTTTCTGCCCCACTCTCTTCTTTCTACCTTCCCTCTCCCTTTCCATCCCTCGCCTCTCTTTTACTCACTTGGAAAGCTCTAGGAACAGAGGACAAACTAGTCATTGGTTTCCTACTAATTGAAAACACATTTCTTTCCCCCCACCCTTCTCTCTCTCTCTCTCTCCTTTCCCCATGTCCTTGCTTCACTCTGTGACAATCATTCCCCTATTTATTCTATACTCACTGCTTAAAGTGTTAGTGTGTGTGCAAATTCATTGTGTAGCTTCCGCTGATCTGAGTGCTGGTATGCCAAAAGTAATTGGCTGTAGTAGCAAGGGATGTAAATGGCTACTGACACAAGACTAGAGTTAAGCATTACATTGAGTCAAAACATCTCTCCCAGTCTAAAAAGGTGTTCTGCTTGAACAGAATGACACTATGCCAATTACCTAGTTCAATATTTCCAAACAAACTGACCAAAGATTGTACTATTTTTTCTTCCTGCATATCAGGGCTACATCTCAATATATCAAAAAAGCTGATGGAGAGCAGCTCTAAAGAGTCCTCGTCCGCCCCGACACTCATTCTCAAGTCAGTGGGACAGTTATTCTCAGGACAGTGAAATAATGCGTTAGCCTACTACTCAAGAGATACAATTAACATTCAGAGAGAATACTCCTGAGGTTTCAGAAGGAAATGTCACATTATTTCTATTAGGTTACATTTCAATGAAGAGCCAATGTCATATGTACATAGAGGTTTGGTAAAATCATGTGGGGAATAATACGACAAAAAAAAAGGAGAAGTTGGAGATCAAATAATCGTTTAACTTTTGCACACGTTGTTCCTAACTTCTGATTTCCCAATAGAGTAGTACTTAAAGCAGCCTCAACAGCATGCTCAGGATAGGAGGACCGATCTTAAAATGTTTTCATTATGAAACCATCATAGGCCGCTGACTCAATTATTGTAAATCTTTTCAAACTGTTATTAGTATCAGTTATAACTGACTCGGGGACTCCCGAGTGGCGCAACAGACTAAGGCACTGCATCTCAGTGATAGAGGCGCCAGTACAGACACTCTGGTTCAATTCCAAGCTGTTTCACAACCGGCCATGATTGGGAGTCCCATTGGGCAGCGCACGATAGGCCCAGCGTCATCCGGGTTTGGCCAGTGTAGGCAGTCATTGAAAAATAAGATTTTTTCTTAACTGTCTTGTCTAGTTTAATAAAAGGTTCAATTAAAAAAATATGTACATATATATATATATAAAACGTTAAGAGACCAAAGCTTCAACCACAACCGCAGATCTTTATCCATGTGTTGTAGCTAGACTGCTTACTTCCTAAACTCACAACAAACGCAACAACTACTGATTGACGTGACAATACTAAATAAGCTACAGTTTCTGATTGTCTCAAGAACCATGATAAATCAGGTCCCAAACAGCTGTATTGCCCTAACTTATAGGGCAACTACCACTTATCAACCTCATTTCTTTATTGCCAGCACAATACCAGTGTAAACATATGTCAACGGCACATTTCTATATTTTGTAGCAAAAAATATAAAGTTAAAAAGTTCTAGCCGATGACATCAAAAGTTTACACCTTTTAAAAACAGTGCAAACACAGATTTGCAGTGACATGGGGAGCAAGAAAATACAGTCCCTTGGGCTACCAACTAGTTGCAGGTTTTGAAAATCTCCACTTTTAATTCAAGCCTGTGATGTAAGAGAAGCATTTTATTTTTACCTTGTCTTTAACCACAGACAATAGATTCCCACCGTTTCCACATATATATATATATACACACACACACAAAAGTATGTCGACACCCCATCAAATTAGTGGATTTGGCTATTTTAGCCACAACAGTTGCGGACAGGTGAATAAAATTGAGCACAGCCATGCAATTTCCATAGTCAAACATTCRCAGTAGAATGGCCTTACTGAAGAGATCAGTGACTTTCAACGTGGCACTATCATAGGATGCCACCTTTCCAACAAGTCAGTCGGTCAAATATCTGCTCTGCTAGAGCTGCCCCGATCAACTTTAAGTGCTGTTATTGTGAAGTGGAAATGTCAAAGAGCAACAACAGCTCAGCCACGAAGTGGTAGGACACACAAGCGCGTAAAAATAATCTGTCCTCGGTTTCAACACTCACTACGGAGTTCCAAACTGCCTCTGGAAGCAACATCAGCACAATAACTAAACTTCAGGAGCATCATGAACTGGGTTTTCATGGTCGAGCAGCTGCACACGCCTAAAATCCCCATACGCAATGCCAAGCGTCGGCTAGAGTAGTGTAAAGCTAACCGCTATTGGACTCTGGAGCAGTGGAAACGTGTTCTCTGGAGTGATGAATCACGCTTCACCATCTGGCAGTCCGATGGACGAATCTGGGTTTGGCAGATACCAGGAGAAAGCTACCTGCCCAAATGTATAGTGCCAAATGTCAAGTTTGGTGGAGGGCTAGGCCCCTTAGTTCCAGTGAAGGTGTATCTTAACGCTACAGCATACAATGACTTTCTAGACGATTCTGTGCTTCCAACTGTGGCAACAGTTTGGGGAAGGCCCTTTTCCTGTTTCAGCATGACAATGCCCCCATGCACAAAGCGAGATCCATACAGAAATACTTTGTCAAGATCGGTGTGGAAGAACTTGACTGGCCTGCACAGAGCCCTGACCTCAACCCCATCGAACACCTTTGGGATGAATTGGAACACCGACTGCGAGCCAGGCCTAACCGTCCAACCATCAGTGCCCAACCTCACTAATGCTCTTGTGGCCGAATAAAATCAAGTCCCAGCAGCAATGACCCAACATCTAGCGGAAAGCCTTCCCAGAAGAGTGAAGGCTGTTATAGCAGCAAAGAGGGGATCAACTCCATATTAATGCACATGATTTTCAAATGAGATGTTCGACGAACAGGTGTCCATGTACTTTTGGTCATGTAGTGTATGTAGAAACTGGTTTGGCGCTAAAGAAGAACATCGCTTTACAATATCAAATCACCTCATGAGAGAACGTTTGATCGTCATGCATTGTAATGACGGGTGCAGGGCATTGTGAGCACAGAGATATCCATCAAAGTACATAGTTCATAATAAAAGATTGACAATATCAACAGCTACAATAGTACATATATCTTTCAGATTATATAGATTATTTCAGGATCTATCAGATCCACTCACCTCCGTAGGAGTCCAAAAACTGTATTCACATTATCTGGATCGAAATCCCCCCTTCGTGGGTATCAACATGGTCGCCACAGTATATGCCCCACTGCTGATTTGCCAAAAACGCAAAGATTAGAGAAATATCAAAATTATACATCCATTCCGATTTTGGGAGATCAATTACGAATCCTGACATGTCCCAAAAATGTACCCATTTAGAACTATTTTGCATCAACTGACTATTTGACTTGATAATAGAACTGCTGTAATAAGCAAAGTGGTCAGCTATAGCTAAACTGCTCATTCATATTCTAGTTAACGTTATAGTTTAGCAGTGACCCCAACCGACGTCCTAACACGATAATATTGCTAACGAGAGAAATATAACCAAAAAAAMCAGAAAGTTAGACAGACGCCAAAAGGAAGTAAATTATTACATTGTTGCCAATTCTAGAATGACCATTTTTGGAACGAGGCAACAAAATATCGCCGGTGCAGTAGTGACTATTTACAATGTATTAACTCATAGGAGGACAGTGTTGATTTTGTAACAAGCTATATGGGTCGTCCAATAACAACCTATGCTACATTGTATCAATGGTGTTCGCTAGCAAGCCGTCATCTGTGCTGCCTTGCTGGGATAACTTACATTTCCAGCAACGTGGCCGTAGTTGTGGGAAATGTATCCATCTGACAGCTTTACATAATTTGATAGTCAGCGTTTATTTGCATAATGTTCACAAATAAGCTAATACAAACTAAACCAAATAACGGAATAACCTGTCATTTTTGGGTAGCGACTCGTGCTATCTTTGTAGCTAAAGCTAAACTATGACGGCTAACGATGCAATATTATTTAGCAGGMAAGCTAGCGAGTCGGCTAGTTCAGACATGCCTTAGAATACTATTCTATCGAAGGAGTAGAGACAAATGCAATAGCAACATTTAAGGAAGCAGATATTTAAATAAAATAGATGCAGCGTTATTTAAAAAAGACGAACTGTCAACAAAATGGCGGCTGCGTTGAATCAACAGAGCCCCGAAATGGATCTCTCTCTATTTCTTGTCCCTCGCCCTGTTTTTTTTCCTCACAGCAATTGGTATCCTTGATATCTCCAAACACGAATGGACTCTTCTCCAAGACAACGTTAGCTGAGCCGAGACGTGTTGTAATGGGCCTCGGTCATTAATCGGGCCTCCATGTCTGCTAAGCCCGTATCGTCTCTGTCAGTTCAACACGGGCATTCTCAGTCACACGAGGGGAGGGGGGGAGAGAGAGAGGAGGGGGGGGGGGTAATCACTAGTTAAGACAGCCACAGTCATAAACTCCGCCTATAAATATACATTTCTACAATTTATATTCTTAAAATCTGAATTTAAACCTAACCTTAACCACACTTCTAAACCTAACCTTAAATGTATACCAAAAATATAATTGTTTTTTTTCATGAATTTTTACAACACAGACAATTTTGACTTTGTGCCCATGTTATCTAGTGGGAACCCGGGGGGAGGAGGCAGATGTTGTATGGTAGRCTACTGGACACTTTCAGTAGGTGTTACACAAAATGCCCTATTATTAGCTTATTGTTGTCTTTTGATACTGGAAGTGAAATGAAATACTGCTGCAACAACGGCGTAGCACTACATGAACTGGCAGAAGAGATTCAACTTTCATGCTCTCTGTGTAATAGCCTATTATTACGCATAATGGACAACCTTACACGAGAAAACGAATGTGTTTGTGTGCGATCGTGGCTAATGTTAAGGATCTAGACTCCTGTCGGAATAAAATTCTGTCTGTTTAGAATTATAATACAATCGCCTTTGTTTAAAATTCAGTCAACGTCTGTAACTCCAATTGAATTCGTCAATTTAGTTATATCATGCAAACTCTTGCATATCATTGGTCATTGTCTTAAAATAGGCGGGAATGGTAGATAGCCCTTATGAGTATTGGGCAAATCTAACCTGTCTATTGAATGTACAGTATGTCTTTAAATAAGAATATGAGCAGAAAGTTGGCAGAATATCAAATGGCCAAGGATGCAGGGTTTTTCCAAAATGATCTACTTGAGAGTCTGGGTGTGTGTCTCAAATGGCATCATATTCCCTATATGGATCTTGGTCAAAAGTAGTGCACTGTTGAAGGGAATAGGTTGCCATTTGGGACATACCCTTCGACAAGGTGCTCAATTGGACATTTTGTCATTCAATGAAGCTGCTTTTCCCTCCTTTATGAATTTGACAATTTTTTATTATTATCTTCAATCTGATCACCTCATTGCCAAGCAGATGTATTCGTTAACAAACATTTACATGTATATACACACCTATACATATCAATACATATATAGGCAAATCATAATATATTCAATATTAAAAACATGTTTTTTTTTGCTGTGACTTGTACTTATCATTCAAAATAAAATGATAGAAATAGGTAAAAGACTAATGCATTAGGAAAGTGCATAATGTTATAACAGGAAGGAGGTGGATAGTGTGAAGAACACAGCATTAGGCTTTAATAGGGGACATAAAGAGAGGTGGACATTATTAACGAATAAGAGGAAGTGGGAGACGGGGGAGAGTTTCAATTGCATACTCCTCGCCTCCTCCTCAAAACCCATTGTAAGAGAAAGCCAAAGATCCCGCCCCTCTGATCCTCTCCTCCAATGGATTTTGAGAAGTAGAGAGGACGCAAGTATGCAATTGAGATTCTCCCCGTGGTTACATTCCCAATAACCTCTCCTTCCTCCCGAAGTTTGCATTCGTTCACTACTCTCCACAAATCTAAAAGCTTTGGATTGGTATAGGCATGGCCTAGGAGTTTCCATATACCAGTAATTTCCTTTCAAATCCATGAAGTGAACAAGTGCACCATTCAGGAGAAAGCAGAGATTATTGCGATGCAACCAAAGAGGTCAGAGAGAACAGTAGGGAAATTCTCTTACCCAGATCAACAATGCAAGAGAGTGAGTTCAGCTCACCTTTCAGGATTTTCACAAACTCTCCTAAGTTCAACACATTTGTCACGTCTATGGCTCAATGATGTCAGTTCATTTGTTTTTAATAAAAAATGAAAGCCAATCAGAACAGGTGAAATGCCTCTACGAAGGGACAAATTGAATCCATAACAATTTGTCAGAAAACAGTTGGAACCATTTGCAGGTGAGGTTATATTGCAGGCATATTGGATCTTTCTCACCTCAATCAAAGTTCCCCAGGAAATGTATAGTGATCTGTGGGTGAAAGCATTGTGAGTGAGGTGATTTTTCGAAGCAAGTATAATTTTGACAATGAGGCACAGTTGAATTGAAATCTGTCTCTTCAATAAATGCGTGGTCAAAGAAGGAGTGATGGATGACGAGGCATGAGGAGAGGTGAGCCTCGTTCAGGAGAAAAAAAGGGAAGAAGAGATGCCAGAGAGGTAAAAGAGAGGGAGACCTAAACCTCAAATAGCCCGTCTCTCCTCCTGAGGGTCTGTCCTGATGGAGGGGGGCTCTGGTGGGGGCTAGATGCTCTGGTCGACGCCGTCAAGACTTTTACGACACACAGGACAGGTATCGTGCTGTGGGAGATATACACACAAACATGAGACTTGGAAAAACATGCTTAACAGATTAAGCCTAGTACTGGACTAACAAGTGCTTTCAATGGAGATTTTCTATTGATCTTGCTTTTTAGTCCAGGATTAGGCTTAATCTGTGTCTGGGAAACCGCCGCTGTGTGTGGCACAAAGTTACATCCAGAGCAATATAACCAAATACCCTACCTCACGTCAAGATATGTGACCCCAATTAAAAGAACTAACCTACCTTCCATGGCAAATTAAATAGTGGTGTTGTAACCCCTATTGACTGCCAGCCAACACTCCCCCTGCTTACCAGTTTGAGCCATGGCACTATGCAGTCACTGTGGAAATAATGGAGGCAGGGCAGCTGTTTGACAGACTCTCCCACGGAGTACTCCTCCCTACATACTGGACACTCCAGTCTGCTGTCTGAGGAAGAGGTACGGGGGGGTTCATTCATTGTGTACATTTTAGAATAAAGTCAGAGAACATTGACTAGTAGTGCCCGCATTGGTGCCTGATCTGGGTAAAGACCACCTTCGGAAAAAAACAAATAATCCATCACCTATTATTTTTCAGAATGCAACAAAATATTGTCACAAACTTGAGAATCTATTTGACAGGTGGTATACCGCACACTACTACTGAGCAAGATACCCTTCTCCCATAGATGCTGTAACTGGTAGCCTATGGGTTTGTTGTTGCGGCTTGGTTGGAACCCACCTGTCTGTTCTTGAGAGATGTTGACTGTGGGGAGGGATGAGATCATCTCCTTCTCTGCAGGAGGTGGACCTGTGCTCTCAAACTGACCTAACAACTAGAGGAGTGGAGGGAATTGAGAAATTAAGAAACAGAGATGGCTTTAATCATGCCAGCACGCTGAGTCGCAATCTAAGATTTTGTGCCTGGTGACATCACTGACCTCTGTGATAACTGCGTCTAGACCTCCCTGACCCCAGGCATAGTCCCCAGGATTTGAATGGAACATGCCAGACCTGAGAGTGAGTGAGAGAGAGAGATGTTTAGAATTACTTAAGAGTCCAAGTAATGAAAAAAAAAAAAATGAGGTAAAGAAAATACTTATTTACAGTGCAGCTGGTGCAACGCCTGGATTTCCATTGTTGGCAAACAGACCAGCCAAAAACTGCTGCACAATACTGTAGAAAAGGGCAAAGAGATTCAATCTTTTTTGCACCTACAGTGCCTTTAGAAAGCATTCACACCTATTTACTTTTTCCCACAATTTGTGTTACAGCCTAAACATTTAAAATTGATGAAATTGAGATTTTGTGTCACTAGCCTATACACAAAACCCCATAATGTCAAAGGGGAATGATGTTTTTAGACATTTTTTGAAATTAATTTAAAAAATGAAAAGCTTAAATGTCTTGAGTCAATAAATATTCAACCCCTCTGTTATGGCAAGCCTAAATAAGTCCAGAAGTAAAAATGTGCTTAACAAGTCACATAATAAGTTGCGTGGATTCATTCTGTGTGCAATAATAGTGTTTAACATGATTTTTTAACAACTACCTCATCTCTGTACAAATCCAACAACACATCACTGAATACCACTATTCATATTTTCAAGCATGGTGGTGGCTGCATCATGCTTGTCATTGGCAAGGACTAGGGAGTCTTTAGGATAAAAATAAACGAAATAGAGCTAAGCACAGGCATAAACATAGACAGAAGCCTGGTTTAGTCTGCTTTCCAACAGACACTGTGAGACAAATTCACCTTTCAGCAGGACAATAACTTAAAACACAAGGCCAAATATACACTGGAGCTGCTTACCAAGACTACATTGAATGTTCCTGAGTGGCCTAGTTACAGTTTTGACTTAAATTGTCTTGAAAATCGCGAACCACCGCATTTAACCATGGAAAGATGACTGGGAATATATGTCAGAATATAAACAGTGTAGGTATTCCCTCGGTAAGGCAATCAAACAAGCGAAATGTCGGTATAGGAACAAAGAAGAGACAGAAAAAATAAACGTGTTTAACGTCACAAGGCTGCTGGCCCAGACGGCATCCCTAGCCGCGTCCTCAGAACATTGCAGACCAGCTGACTGGTGTGTTTACGGACATATTCAATCGCTCCCTATCCCAGTCTGCTGTCCCCACATGCTTCAAGATGGCTACCATTGTTCTTGTACCAAAGAAGGCAAAGATAGCTGAACTAAATGACTATCGCCCCGTAGCACTCACTTCTGTCATCATGAAGTTCTTTGAGAGAGTAGTCAAGGATCATATCACCTCCACCATACCTCCCACCCTAGACCCACTTCAGTTTGCATACCGCCCCAATAGATCCACAAACGATGCAATCGCCATCACACTGCACACTGCCCTATCCCATCTCGATAAGAGGAATACCTATGTAAGAATGCTGTTCATTGACTACAGCTCAGCATTCAACACCATAGTACCCTCCAAGCTCAKCATTAAGCTTGAGGCACTGGGTCTCAACCCCRCCCTGTGCAACTGGGTCCTGGACTTTCTGAAGGGCTGCCCCCAGGTGGTAAAGGTAGGAAACAACATCTCCACTTCGCTGACCCTCAACACTGGAGCCCCACAAGGGTGCGTGCTCAGCCCCCTCTGGTACTCCCTGTTCACCCATGACTGCATGGCCATGCACACCTCCAACTCAATCATCAAGTTTGCAGACGACACAACAGTAGTGGGCTTGATTACCAACAACGACGAGACAGCCTACAGGGAGGAGGTAAGGGCCCTCGGAGTGTGGTGTCAGGAAAACAACCTCACACTCAACATCAACAAAACAAAGGAGATGATCGGGGACTTCAGAAAACAGCAGAGGGAGCACCCCCCTATCYACATCTACGGGACAGTAGAGGACAAGGTGGAAAGTTAAGTTCCTCGGCGTACACATCACAGACAAACTGAAATGGTCCAACCACAGAGCAACAGCGCCTCTTCATCCTCAGGGGGCTGAAGAAATTTGGCTTGTCACCTAAAACCCTTACAAACTTTTACAGATGCACAATTGAGATCATCCTGTCGGGCTGTATCACCGCCTGGTACGGCAACTGCACCGCCCTCAACCGGAAGGCTCTCCAGAGGGTGGTGCGGTATGCAGAACGCATCACCAGGGGCAAACTACCTGCCCTCCAAGACACCTACAGCACTCGATGTCACAGGAAGGCCAAAAAGATCATCAAGGACAACAACCACCCRAGCCACTGCCTGTTCACCCCGCTATCATCCAGAAGGCGAGGTCAGTACAGGTGCATCAAAGCTGGGACCGAGAAACTGAAAAACAGCTTCTATCTCAAGGCCATCAGACTGTTAAACAGCAATCACTAACTCAGAGACTGCTGCCTACATACAGACTCAAATCATTGGCAACTTTAATAAATGGATCACTAGTCACTTTAAATAATGCCACTTTAATAATGTTTACATATCTTACATCACTCATCTCATATGTATATACTGTATCTTATACCATCTATTGCATCTTGCCTATGCCGCTCGGCCATCGCTCATCCGTATATTTATATGTACATATTCTTATTCCATCCCTTCAAATATGTGTGTATTAGGTAGTTGTTGTGGAATTGTTAGATTACTTGTTAGATATTACTGCACTGTCGGGAACTAGAAGCACAAGCATTTCGCTACACTCGCATTAACATCTTCTAACCATGTGTATGTGACCAATAAAATGTTATTTGAAGTGCCCAACCAAGCAGGCTCAAGGTCATTGGTCACAGATATATTATAGATAAAATATATTGGTGCTCATCAAGCATTGGACATAAACATTACACAACAAGTTGGAAATCACAAATTCAACAATGAGTGGTTTGTAAGGAATATTCTGGACAACTTTGATTATATAACACCATTCGTGAATTGGTGTTTTGTGATGTTATTATACAACAGTACAAGGACTCAATATCAATACAGGCTCTTGAGTAGAGTGAGAACAGCTTCCTAAAAACTGCCATGGAGAGGCAGATAACTGTGCAAAAGCAGTGGTCGTTGCCACTAAGGTGGCTTTAGGTCCAACTGAAATAAAAGCCATCAGCTATACCTGCCTGGACCTTGTAGCATGGGGCAAAACCATAATAGAGAGTGAGTGGATAAAGGTAATGACGTTACACTGTAGAAAGATCAGTGATGGGCAATTGGCATCTCCACTAACCCCTCCACTGCTGGCRCGCGGGACTGTCGCCTCCCCTGGCTAGGCGGGCGAGAGGGGGGTTCCAGTTCAGGCTCCAAAGGCTCTGTGCCTCCCACAGGGTCAACAGAAGGGCCCTCCACTGCATCACTGGCTGGGGCAGCCTGTAGTTGGCTCTGGTCAGACTCATAGGCGGAGGGGTCCGAGAGAAGGGCAGAGCGTTCCATAAACAGCAGCTGCCACAGCTTGGAGGAAGGAGAGCAGACCAGTAAATTCAGATTAAAGTTGATGAGGAAAAGGATAGAAAAAGACCAAGAGAAATTGGGAGTACTTATAGGYACCTCTGAAAAGAGTGTGCCTGCATCATCATTGGCCTCTGCAGTGCTGCTGTTCTCCAAGAGACTGAAGGACAAAGACAAAATAAATCTCAAACTTAAGAGTTATTTGAATTATTGTAAATTAACACATTAAGAGAAATGCAAATACAATATTATTTTATTGAAACGTGTTATAATTGAATATTTCTAATGTATATTATATCAGATGTATCAGCAACTCCACATAATAATATACCTAAAATACTCCAGTTATGGCATTGCAATTCCAGTATAGGCCCACTATAAGCAGAACAGCATGCAAAACAAACGTAACATATTTTACAATTTTACCTGGAGTCTTCTGTCAACTCCTCAATGAAMTCGGACTCACACCTGGGGCACGTGAATTCCTTGAGGGAAAACATTTATATTTCAAATCATTATTACATGAAAATACAAAGGAACATACTTGTCCACTAACTTAAAGATGCGCGTTCATGTAAATGTAAAAATAAATAMAAATGTAATAAAAWKTTTAATCATCTGCTCGTCAAACGCTCAAATTGTGTGCGGACAAGAGACACCCTGCCAAAGCACCCATCCCCTTTTCATGCATATGCCGCGTTCACATACGAGTCGGAACTAGGAAACTCGGACATTTCCGACTTGCTAACTGGTTAAACCAGTTAACAAGTCGTACGTTTTCCGAGTTTCCTAGTTCCCACTAGTACATGAACGTGGCAATAATGTTTCTCACATGCTTGGCGACAAAGTAGCGCTTCTAAATATGGCAAAGACGCAAACCTGAAACTTGGATCACCATATTTATTCGCAACAATGAATCTAACGGCGCGCTCTCCATGCAATACCACTTATAAAGTCTTATTCTAATAACGAAAATATTCCAGTATATCAGTCACATTCAGTTTCAGATACAAATGTTGTATTTTCTTATCATGTATTTCGGGAGGCGTTGCTAGCTAGGCCTTCTTGTGATACAGAAACGTCGGTCCAGAACCGGACGGGAAAGTAAGTAAGAAAAGCACTTGAACCAACTCACTGGGAATTTAGGGTCGATTTCACCTTTACAGCAGTGACAGAAAAAGCGGTGTTGTGCCGCCGCTGCCTCCGCCATCTTCACCGTAGCATAGTCAGTCACTGACGTCGRTATGGTAGCTCAAGCCAACTGAAGGCGTAAGGGCGCTTGTCAAAAGGGTCATGTCAGTCCCCCATAGGCTACTTTTTACTTAAATAAGAAAATCATGTATTCAATATATTTTCCAGATTTTAAAATAATTTATCTGCTATTGAACAAATTGTTATTTCTTATTGCTCTAATCATAATTCGCCGATGTTAGAAATGCATACTACTCCAATTTCAACCAAGCGCTGCTGTTTAATTAAGATTATTGCAGCGATCTTCTAACCAATACATTGATTAGTAGACCGCTGCAATAATCTAAAATTGCAACACTTGGTTGAAATTGGAGTAATAGGGCTAGGATTCCCCGTCAAAATGTACATGATACGACTAATGTAACAAATAAATAGCTCAATAGATTTAGTGCCTTACTGTGTAAACTCAACCGATTTCAGCTATTGCAAATGACCAAAACGACTGAACCTAGAAATAAATAGTTKAGGCAAAATCTGCAATTGTAGGCTACAACAAGGTGACTATCCAAAACAACAGAATATACTGGTAATCTAAAAAAAATCGTTTTACCCGTCACTGATTTAAGCCTAGGAGTGATGGACCAAAAAAAAAATTCAATGGAGAGATTGTCCATTGAGCATTCTTTTTAGTCCAGGATTAGGCATCGGGTAAACTGGCCCTTAAAGTATTAAACACATAAGTAACAGTAATAACAGATCATGCAAAAGTGATGACTAAAAGGATAGCAAGACTTGCATCATGGATGTAGTTTCCCCAGGAGTCTATAGGAAAGACTACAGTACATCTTAATCAGTMCAGTGAAGAGGTCATTGTCAGAAACTGTACATTGTGTACAAAGCTGAATAACACGCTCTGTCTATATTAGTTTTAGAAGGAATAGGCCTATAATATTTTAGGTTAGCTACTGACATGACTAATGACACTATTGGTGAGGTGACCAAAGGGATGTTGAAAATATGGAGCATATCAATAGATTTTATTAAAACCGAGAAARAACAACAATGACGATCATGACAACCACATATAGCATCAACATAACATAATAATAGCAATAATATTACAACTCAAAACAACGTGTTTCTCATTTAAAGTTATAATTTTGGCAAAGATAGTTTGTGTAAGTAGGTAGGCATTCTCGTTCGGGATATCAAAACAAATTACTTATTAGAGCTCACTATAGCAAACATGATAGCATTGGCAACAGATAATTGAACCGTTCAGCTGTTAACTTAGTGTTAAATATGCAGCATCACTTCAGTGCATCCAACACAAACTCAAGTCCCACCCCTTTCCTGAACTTTCATTTACTTTTATGTAACAATTCAACAAAACACCCAAATCGTGCATACTTCTTTTGTACTGTACACTCTCTTACATACAGTTGAAGTCGGAAGTTTACATACACTTAGGTTGGTGTCATTAAAACTCGTTTTTCAACCACTCCACAAATTTCTTGTTAACAAACTATAGTTTTGGCAAGTCGGTTAGGACATCTACTTCCTGCACGACACAAGTAATTTTTCCAACAATTGTTACAGACAGATTATTTCACTGTATCACAATTCCAGTGGGTCAGACGTTTACATACACTAAGTTGACTGTGCCTTTAAACAGCTTGGAAAATTCCAGAAAATGATGTCATGGCTTTAAAAGCTTGCTGATAGGCTAATTGACACTAATTTGAATCAATTGGATGTGTACCTGTGGATGTATTTCAAGCCACCTCAAACTCAGTGCCTCTTTGCTTGAATCATGGGAAAATCAAAAGAAATCAGCCAAGACCTCAGAAAAAAAATTGTAGACCTCCACAAGTCTGGTTCATCCTTGGGAGCAATTTCCAAACGCCTGAAGGTACAACATTCATCTGTACAAACAATAGTATGCAAGTATAACCACCATGGGACCAGCAGCCGTCATACCGCTCTCAGGAAGTTCTGTCTCCTAGAGATGAACTACTTTGGTGCAAGAAGTGCAAATCAATCCATAACAACAGCAAAGGACCTTGTGAAGATGCTGGAGGAAACAGGCAAAATATCTATATCCACAGTAAAACGGTCTCTATCGACATAACCTGAAAGGCCCTCAGCAAGGAAGAAGCCACTGCTCAAAACCGCCATAAAAAGAGCCAGACTACGTTTAACTGCACATGGAACAAATATCATACTTTTGGAGAATGGTCCTCTGGTCTGATGAAAACAAAAATAGAACTGTTTGGCCATAGAGACCATTCTTATGTTTGGAGGAAAAAAGGGGAGGCTGCAAATCGAAGAACACCATCCCAACCTGAAGCACGGGGGTTGGCAGCATCATGTTGTGGGGTGCTTTGCTGGAGGAGGACTGGTGCACTTCACAAAATAGATGGCATCATGAGGGAAATTATGTGGATACATGAAGCAACAATCTCAAGACATCAAGTCATGAAGGTATAAGCTTGGTCGGAAATGGTCTTCCAAATGGACAATTACCCCAAGCATACTTCCAAAGTTGTGTCAAAATGGCTTAAGCACAACAAAGTCAAGGTATTAGAGTGGCCATCACAAAGCCCTGACCTCAATCCTATAGAAAAGTAGACAGGTACGGGCAGAACTGAAAAGCATGTGCGAGCAAGGAGGCCTACATACCTGATTCAGTTACACCAGCTCTGTCAGGAGGAATGGGCCAAAATTCACCCAACTTATTGTGGGAAGCTTGTGGAAGGCTACCCGAAACGTTTGACCCAAGTTAAAMAATTTAAAGGCTGACGCTACCAAATACGAATTGAGTGTATGTAAAATTCTGACCCACTTGGAATGTGATGCAAGAAATAAAATCTGAAATAAAAAATTCTCTACTATTATTCTGACATTTCACATTCTTAAAATAAAGTGGTGATCCTAACTGATGTAAAACAGGGAATTTTTACTAGGATTAAATGTCAGGAATTGTGAAAAACTGAGTTTAAATGTATTTGGCTAAGGTGTATGTAAACTTCCGACTTCAACTGTACCTAMCCCTCTCTCCCTACCAGCTCCCTTGCTCTACTTGCCTGCCTTCCCTCTATCGAGCCACCCCAGTAAAAGCCCCCTGGGCAGCAGACGCAGTGGCGTTGGCAGCTGCCTGGCGTACAGCCTGATTGGACATCACTCCAGTTGCAAACTCAGCCTGAGCCTTCACGAAGCTGGCACCGGTCTGCCTGTACAGAGAGTGGACCTGGAGGGGAGAGGAAGACAGGCTTTGATACATGATACATAAGGGCAATTCCACGGTAACAGAGTGATGCCGAGATTCAGTTTTTCACTTTAAAATGTACAGTTGATGTCGGAAGTTTACATACACATTAGCCAAATACATTTAAACTCAGTTTAACAATTCCTGACATTTAATCCTAGTAAAAATTCCCTGTCTTAGGTCAGTTGGATCACCACTTCATTTAAAGAATGTGAAAATGTTAGAATAAGAGAGAAAATGATTTCAGCTTTTATTTCTTTCATCACATCCCCAATGGGTCAGAAGTATACATACACTGTATTAGTATTTGGTAGCATTGCCTTTAAAATTGTTCAACTTGGGTCAAACGTTCCGGGTAACCTTCCACAAGCTTTCCACAATAAGTTGGGTGAATTWTGGCCCATTCCTCCTGACAGAGCTGGTGTAACTGAATCAGGTATGTAGGCCTCCTTGCTCGCACACGCTTTTTCAGTTCTGCCCACAAATGTTCTATGGGATTGAGGTCAGGGCTTTGTGATGGCTACTCCAATACCTTGACTTTGTTGTCCTTAAGCCATTTTGCCACAACTCTGGAAATATGTGCCCATGTGCAGTTAAACTGTAGTCTGGCTCTTTTTATGGCGGTTTTGGAGCAGTGGCTTCTTCCTTGCTGAGTGGCCTTTCAGGTTATGTCGATATAGGACCCGTTTTACTGTGGATATAGATACTTTTGTACCTGTTTCCTCCAGCATCTTCACAAGGTCCTTTGCTGTTGTTATGGAATTGATTTGCACTTCTCGCACCAAAGTAAGTTCATCTCTAGGAGACMGAAYKWRTCTCCTTCCTGAGCWGTATGACGGCTRCGTGGTCCCATGGTGGTTATACTTGCATACTATTGTTTGTACAGATGAATGTTGTACCTTCAGGCGTTTGGAAATTGCTCCCAAGGATGAACCAGACTTGTGGAGGTCTACAATTTTTTTTCTGAGGTCTTGGCTGATTTCTTTTGATTTTCCCATGATCTCAAGCAAAGAGGCACTGAGTTTGAAGGTAGGCCTTGAAATACATCCACAGGTACACATCCAATTGACTCAAATGATGTCAATTAGCCTATCAGAAGCTTCTAAAGCCATGACATCATTTTCTGGAATTTTCCAAACTGTTTAAAGGCACAGTCAACTTAGTGTATGTAAACTTCTGACCCACTGGAATTGTGATATAGTGAATGATAAGCGAAATAATATGTCTGTAAACAATTGTTGGRAAAATTACTTGTGTCATGCACAAAGTAGACGTCCTAATCGACTTGCCAAAACTATCGTTTGTTAACAAGAAATTTGTGGTGTGGTTGAAAAACGAGTTTTAATGACTCCAACCTAAGTGTACGTAAACTACCCTACTTCAACTGTATGTCAAACCAAAAACAATGACTGCAAAGTTGTAGTCCTAGTGCAGAGTTGTATGGTTTGTTTAACTTTGCAATCATGGTTTTTGTTTGACAATTAAAGTGAATCAACTGAGTCTCCGTATCTCTCTAACCATGGAATTGCTCATATCTCAACACCATACTCACTGCCAATCTGAAAGCAATACTGTAAATAATACTCTGAAAACTCAAAGCAATGACTGTCATTCCTGTGGACGATTCTAAATATGTTAATTGACATACTGGGTCAAGATGAAAAAGATTTGAGAAGCTGAGTGTCTATGTTGTAGCCTTTTAACCCTCATCCTATTCCTTCCTCCCCCATGTTATACTTCACAACAAGCCATTGTCTACCTACTGTAATTACTCCACACGGTCCTGATTTGCCCTAGCATACAATACACTTTAGCCTGATTAACCAGGTTAAGTTCCCCTCCCTACTACGCTTTCATTTCAGGTTTACCCTCTTGAGCATGACAACCCCCATGGCAGCCTGGGCAGTGAATAGGATGGCATTGAGCATCATGATCACACCAACAGGCACGCTAGTCTTCAGAGCAGCCAGACTCACTATCCAGCCACTGAGCAGAACCGGGAGGGAAGGAGAGAGAGGGACAGTCACAAAAAGAGACATAGTGGGAGTGTGAAGTATAGGTGTGTGAGGAATGTACTGTATAGGAGATTTAACATTATAAAAAGGTCAAGTAAAACTACAATAGTAATTGTAACAGTCGTAAGATAGTCCTAGACAATGGTTGGCTTGTTTGTGGCACATACCTGAAACCCCATCCAGGAATGCCAATGGTCATGATGACATAGACAATCACTTGGATGAAAAAAATGAAGAAGAAGGCGAAGAAGTTGAAGGAGCTGTCACTCCTGAAAGGAAAAATGCATTTATAGGTTCACTTAACCTGATAAACAGAAGGAATCTAAATAGATCTGTTTTGTAATGATAAGCCCCTAAATTCAAATAGTCCAATTGTAACCACCTGAAGGCTTTGTACACAGGCCTGTACCAACAGACGAAGGAGCAGGGGGTGAAGAGGAGGACCCAGAGGATGGCGAGGCCCAGCCCAACACCACCAGAAGTGTCCACACAGAACAGACTCAGGCAGGAAATTAAGTTAAATGCCAGTGTGCAGGCAGTGACTAGGAGAGGGGGAGAGAATGAAGACAAAAGGAAGAACGTTGGATGGGTGAAGTGAGGAGGGAGAGCAAGGGAGTGAATGAGAGCATGATAAAATGAGGGGAAGAAAGGGAGTGAAGAGTAGAAAAGGGGGGAAAGGTCAAGCAAAGGGGGTAAAGAGAAAGGAGATAATGGAGGTGATAGAGATGCAGACCAGAGATGGATAGGTATGTAGGCAAAATAAGAAGAGAAAGGTAAGGAGGTCAGAACTACAGTTTGGATACTAGAGCACTTTAAAGTTGCATTGGAAAGGGAAAAGGATAAAGAGATAAAGGTACACTGACTGCACACAGGTCCACTTTGTGATTATAATGTATCACTTTTAAATTGGTGTAAATTAATTTGAGAAATCTCCACTTTTTAACAGTGTCATTAACTATTAGGTAACATTCTTAACGGCTAAACATTTTCGTTAATCATTTAATCTGAGCATTACTATCATCATTCTTCCATGAAAGTGGTACTTGTTACAGATGACTTCACCAGACAGGCCGAAGACAGCCAGCCAGGCACAGACGGGGAAACTCACACATCCAGTAGTAATACATGATAGAGACAGTGCGTTGGAAGCTCTGGCTGATCTCCATGTTGATGTCTTGGTAGAAGCAGGGTCCCACAGGGCAGAAAGTGGGCAGGGGAGGCCAGTTATTCTGACGAGCTGACAGAGAGATGAGGCAGTTAGGAACCAGCGCAAGGTAATCCTCCCACCTACGATCTTACCTTCATTAACACAACCACCACCCCCTCCATCATTTCATATCAGACTTCTGGATCCACTTTTTCCTCTCAAACCAATCTCTATCATCACCACCAYCTCACTCTCTTACTGGCTCCAGGGCCAAGGGCGTATGAATTCAGCTCCCTCTCCCTCCTCTCCAGCTCACGGGCTTTCTTCTCCAGCTCTTCCTGCTTCTTCAGGAGTTCTGCTGTGGTGGCGTTGACAGCTGTCTGCTAAAGAGAGAGAAAAGGACAACGTCAGGCTTTAATGCAGAGCTGAATATAGCTCCATATATCTTAGTAGATTAACTTGATTTAGTAGAAATTAGTCTGATAAGTTCAGGTGCTCCATGTCAAGCTAGTAAATAAACATGGGGGAAATGAATTATCACACACAGAGATATGAGTTGCTTGTCTAGGAGTATTATTTATAGCTGTATAGGGTTTGTTCTATAACCTGCACAGGTGACTCCTGAGAAATGTGTCATACATATGAAACAAGTACCTGGGGGGTGAAGGAGGTGCCATAGTTGCGGGGCTCTGTAGGCGTAGTCCTGCTGGGTGGGGTTGTTGCAGGAACCACGGGTTGGGGGGCGGCTGGGGAGGTGGCTGCATAGGCTGGTGGTGGGGGCTAGAGAGTGCATGACAATAAGAACTCAACCTATATCATTACCAATAACGTTTATAATGATCACAAACAAAGAGTGGCTTAGAGCATATCCCAAAAAATCTGAAAGGAGTGGTGCATCCTGGCATGATACCACATCCAATTGCTTGGAATGTAGTGGCATTCCTGCTACTCTGCTGAAGCACATACCATACTGCATTACCATTACTGCATATACCTAATCTCCAAAGCATCTGTATTCTGAAAAACACATAACTACACATCTCTTACCCCATTTTTATTGTCAAATGGGTTGTAAAGATCCAGTGTGGCATACTCAGTGTTGCTGCTGTGTTGGGTCACTGCAGGGTCCTGACATAGACAAGATAAACATCACAAACAGAACATCATAAAAGCAATCACTCTCTGGCTAYGTCATAGAGATCCTATTCAATTCCTATTAATATATCATCTTATTCGAACTGCTAATTCTATGGGTCACATCCTAAATGGCACCCTATATGGTTCAGTACTTTCAAAATGTTACACTATGTATGGAATAGGGTCGCATTTGGGAAGTAGCCTTGATCACATAAGTATCAATAGGGCAGCTTTCATTCAATGAGCCCTTTGGAACATGTTTTAATGTACAGCTACTAAATAGATTCTTAGAATAGCCTGGGTTAGAGCAGGGAGAAAGCAGCATCACATGTCATAAGTAACAGCACGTCTGCTATTAGTTAGTGCAACAGGCGAAACATCAAACACCTTTTTCATCAACATTGTAGCTAAATGAATAAAATAACAGTAGCTAAATATTTGCCGTTTGCATTTCATATATATATTTCACCTTTATTTAACCAGGTAGGCCAGTTCTGCCCCTCAACAAGGCAGTTAACCCACTGTTCCTAGGCCGTCATTGAAAATAAGAATTTGTTCTTAACTGAATTACCTAGTTAAATAAAGGTAAAATGAAAAAAAAGAACAAGTTCTCATTTACAATTGCGACCTGGCCAAGATAGAGCAAAGCAGTGCGACAAAAACAAGTTACACATTGGATAAACAATATCACCTGGAATGGGTTGTGGGCGTCGCCTGGTTCCGAAAAACTTGTGTATTTTGACATTTTTTACAAWAATGGTGTATGCCCGACCTACTCTGTTCAAATAGAAAACCTATCTACTGACACTAGGCTAACAGTTAGCCTCTGAAATAACTGGAAACAGGTTATTTTCTGCTGACTTGGTTAGCTAGCTAGCTAGTAGTAGCAAGCCACTGCCCCTCCCTAGCTTAAAACAAAAAAAAAAAAACAGTTCAGATGTTATGGCTGTATCAGGGGTGTCATCGTCTAACTAACCGGTTATTAATAGATTTCAATTTAAGATGTATCGCCAAATATAACACAACTGTAACCTAGCTAGAAAGTTAACAACATAGCAAGATCTAGAAAGTTAACAACATAGCAAGATCGCTGTCCTGGCTACCTAACGTTATCTGTTATCAACCGAAAACGTTGCCGCAATCTGTCAAGATATTGCCGAAATGTGTATCTATTGATTTAATTGACTTGGCTAGCTATTTCCTTGTTTATTAGTTAAACCCGTTTCTCCTTCAATCGTATTTCTTTGGCGGATTCACGTTGTTATTGCCTGCAAAAATTGGCCGCTGTAGAAACAAACGTGATCCAGGAAGTAATATCATGTGACTGCGGCGACAGAAGAAGCACGTGCGAAGTGAGGGGGGCGTGTGCTTTTGTGAGTGGCCAAAATGATACCCGCCGCATTTTCGAACGTTTCTWTTAGCTGATATACAGTGCATTCGGAAAGTATTCAGACCCCTTACAAAAAAAGATTGCCGTTTTGAAACTCTACAGTCAACTGTGGGATTTTGGACGTAATAACTGCAAAGTAACTGCAGATACACTGCAAAATTATTGCAGTAAAAAATAGGGTGTTCTTTTACACGCAGTTTTTGCAACATACTGCAGATATATACTGCACTCTGACTGCAATCTTTTTTTTGTAAGGGACCCCTTTACTGTTTCCACATTTTGTTACCTTACAGACTTATTCTAAAATGAATTAAATAAAAAATATCATCATCAATCTACACACAATACCCCATAATGACAAAGCAAAAACTTTTTTATTTGTTATTTAGGCAAATTTATATATAATACAAAACAGAAATACCTTATTTACATAAGTATTCAGACCCTTTGCTATGAAACTCGAAAATGAGCTCAGGTGCATCCTGTTTCCATTGATCAACCTTGAGATGTTTCTATAACTTGATTGGAGTCCACCTGTGGCAAATTCAATATATTGGACACAATTTGGAAAGGCACAAACCTGTGGATGTCAGAGCAAAAACCAAGCCTTAAGGTCGAAGGAATTGTCTGTAGAGCTCAGAAACAGGATTGTATCGAGGCACAGATCTGGGGAAGGGTAACAAAACCTTTCTGCAGCATTGAAGGTCCCTAAGAACACAGTGTCCTCCATCATTCTTAAATCGAAGAATTTTGGAACCACCAAGACTCTTCTTAAAGCTGGCCGCCTGGAATTCCTCTATGGAGATGGGTGAACCTTCCAGAAGGACAACCATCTCTGCAGCACTCCACCAGTAAGGCCTTTATTGTAGAGTGGCCAGACGGAAGCCGCTCGTCAGTAAACGGCACATGACAGCCCGCTTGGATTTTGCCAAGATTCTCTGGTCTGTTGAAACCAAGATTGAACTCTTTGGCCTGAATGCCAAGCGTCACATCTGGAGGAAACCTGGCACCATCCCTACGGTGAAGCATGGTGGTGGCAGCATCATGCTGTGGGGATGTTTTTCAGCGGCAGGGACTGGGAGACTAGTCAGGATTGAGGGAAAGATGAAGCACAGAGAGATCCTTCATTAAAACCTGCTCCAGAGAATTCAGGACCTCAGACTGGAGCGAAAGGTTCACCTTCCAACAGGACAACGACCCTAAGCATACAGCCAAGACAATGCAGGAGTGGCTTTGTGACAAGTCTCTGAATGTCCTTGAGTGGCCCAGCCAGGGCCCGGACTTGAACCCGACCGAACATCTCTGGAATGACCTGAAAATAGCTGTGCAGCGACTCTCCCCATCCAATCTGACAGCTTGAGAGGATCTGCAGAGAAGAATGGGAGCTATTCCCCAAATACAGGTGTGCCAAGCTTGTAGTGTCACACCCAAGAAGACTCAAGGCTATAATTGCTGCCAAAGGTGCTTTACTGAGTAAAGCGTCTGAATATTTATGTAAATGTTATTTTTTTTGTATAAAAATTTTGTATTTTTTTTTCTTTCACTGTGTAAATTGATTGGAGTT
>NC_036869.1:24489680-24491338 GCF_002910315.2 Salvelinus sp. IW2-2015 | reverse complement strand
TTTTTTTTCTTTCACTGTGTAAATTGATTGGAGTTACATTAGAAGAGCCCATCCAAGAACGCTCAAGGTCATTGGCCACAGATAAAATGTCGACAAATCACGTTATATGTACAGTAGCTTTGATTGGACTGATCATGTCAACATCATACTTTCAAAATCTTGAATCAAGTCGACAATCTACTGGCAAATCCTTTTTAATCCTTGAAGAGAAACTATAGATAAAACGTATCCGTGGTCATCGGCCATTGGACATAAACATTACACACAAGATSGAAATTGCAAATTCAACTATCAGTCACAGTGGCTAACTGCAAGCATTCCAAAGCAATCACTAGCCTGCTATTCAGTGGAGTGGCTGTGTGGTCCCAAATGATAAACATTCAACTTTGGCCATGCTGTCATGGCTTAGAACGGCTTTGAATGGTCATCCAACTCGGAATTGTAAATCCGGCCTCTTTCTAGAGCTACGACCTGAAGATCAATGAATCATCATGATTCAACCTTGTTTTTTTCAGAGTTCCCAGTTGTTTTGAAAGCAACATAAATCCAGAGAATGCCAGACTTTGATAACAACATTTGTCCACGAAGGACTGCCACGTGTAACGGATGTGAAATGGCTAGCTAGTTAGCGGTACGCGCTAGTAGCATTTCAATCAGTTACGTCACTTGCTCTGAAACCAATATGTAGTGTTGCCCTTGCTCTGCAAGAGCCGTGGCCTTTGTGGAGCGATGGGTAACGATGCTTCGTGGGCGACCGTTGTTGATGTGTGCAGAGGGTCTAAAGTTATCTGTTACATTGGTGCCGTGACCCGGATCACTGGTTGCTCGGGAAAAGGAGGAGGTTGAAAGGGGGGAGTGTAACGGATGTGAAATGGCTAGCTAGTTAGCGGGTACGCGCTAGTAGCATTTCAATCAGTTTACTCACTTGCTCGAAACCAATATGTAGTGTTGCCCCTTGCTCTGCAAGAGCCGCGGCTTTTGTGGAGCGATGTAACGACGCTTCGTGGGTGACTGTTGTCGATGTGTGCAGAGGTTCCCTGGTTCGCGCCGTGTCGGGGCGAGGGACGGTCTAAAGTTATACTGTTACACGAGCCGTGCTTCCTTCGAAACACGACCCAGCCAAGCACACTGCTTCTTGACACAACGTCCACTTAACCGGAAGCCAATGTGTCGGAGGAAACACCGTACACCTGGCTACCATGTCAGCGTGCATGTCCCGGCCTGCCACAGTAGTCACTAGAGCGAGATGGGACAAGGAAATCTTGCCTGCCAAACCCTCTCCAACCCGGACGACACTGGGCCAATTGTGCGCCGCCTCATGGGTCTCCTAGTCACGCCAGCTGTGACAACAGCGGGTCTGTAGGACGCCTCAAGCACTGCGATGCAGTGCCTTAGACCACGTGCACCATCCGGGAAGCCCCTGCAAATAGATTTTAACAAAACCATTGGTCCCCCAAAAAATGTGTCCCTCTGAATTTCAAAATCCCGATGTGGTTCTCGAGCCAAAAAGTTGCCCACCCCTGACATAAGGAGTCAACGAACGGATAAGAGGCAATCTGCAATGTCGACTAAGACACTAATGAGCGAGCTATGACGAACGTATCAAGTCAATATAACTATTTTTTAGCACTTTTGAAATGTACAGCGACATAATTGAG